>NW_022437078.1:3285439-3374624 GCF_009761245.1 Sapajus apella
GAGGGAGGGAGGGAGGGAGGAAGGAAGGGAGGGAGGGAGGGAAGGAAACCAGGAGTGGTGGCTCATGCCTGTAATCTCAGCACTTTGGGAGGCCGAGGGCAGATCACCTGGGGTCAGGAGATCGAGACTTGGCCAGCATGGTGAAACCCTGTCTCTACTAAAAATACAAAAATTAGCCAGATGTGCTGGCATGTGCCTGTAATCCCAGCTACTTGGGAGGCTGAGGCAGGAGAATTGCTTGAACCTGGGAGGCAGAGGTTGCAGTGAGCTGAGATCGGACCATTGCACTCCAGCGTGGGCGAAGATGTGAGACTCCATATCAAAAAGAGAGGACAGGAGAGGAGGGGAGGGGAAGAGAGGAAAGAGTGGGGAGCCCATGTGAGGCCGGCCCCAGCTCCCTGCAGCCCTAGGACTGGGTTTTCAGGTGGCCTCTGCTTACAACTTCTGACCTGGGTTGCTGCCTCCCTTCCCCAACACCTCTTTATACTCCTGTGGATGCCTACACGATGCTGCTTGGACAGAGACTGTGCAGCCACACTGGGGCTGTGGTTCTGAGACAGGGGACCTGCCCCAGGGATGCTGGGAGAGGCCTTTGTTCCCCATGAAAAGCCTCTGCTTTAGCAAAGGATCCTTGAAGGGGCTTCCAGCTGCCGGCTCCACAGGGCATGTAAAGGGGAGTGTGGGGTCAGAGGACTGGGCAGAGCTACTGACTGGTGGGTAGAGATGCCACATTCCTGCCATTGGGGGCACCTGGGCTGGCTGGACTGCGTGTGCTGGAGGTGGGACAGGGCCCTGTGCTCCCACCTCAGGGATGATGTGACCTTGGCCACCTGCAGGGGAGAGGCTCAAAGGGCAGCCTCAGCCGGAGGTCCTGGCGGCGCATCTTGGGGCTTCAGGCCTGGGGGAGTCGGAGCCACTCAGCTCCTCGAGTCCCCCAGGGGGGCCAGAGCAGTGACCCCAACAGCAAGTGAGTGGTGGAGTCAGTGTGCACTCGGTTCAAACTGGAAACAGGTCGCCCTCACGGACAGCGTTCAGCCGGAGGACAGCTGCAGCCAGCATGGCCAGGATGGTGCTGAGGGCACTGTGGGGCCCAGTGGGGAATCACAGTGAAGAAGGGGATCATGAGGATGTCAGAAGTCTGAGTGACAGGGCCCAGCCCTCCCATGGAGCCACCAGATCACCCAGTGCCCCCTTGGTCCAGCTACCCAGGGGGTTGAGCAGCCATTTCCTGTGCCCTCCACGGCCTGTCCAGAATCCAGACTGCACAGTCACCCACACCCTGACAAGGACCATGGCTCAGAGGCCCAGGAGAGAGGAGCATCCCTCGGGCTGGAGGGATGTTCACCCGGGTGGTCTCAGGGCTCTCAGACCCATGGGGGACACTGAATGACCAGGCACACACTCACTTTGGCCGGCCACCCCGTGCCCTGCATGTAGCCGCGTTTAGCCGAGGGCGAGCTGCAGGCTGCATTCCTGAGCCGTGGCTGCCCCCTGGTGGAAGATGCCCAGGGCCCGGCCAGCCCAGCCTGGTGCCAGGCAGCAGGCCCAGGACTCAGAGGTGGATCCACCCCCGGAGGGAGCACTGCTAAGTGGCCCGGCTCACACCTTCCTCAGGCAGGCACAGGTCTCACTGGTTGGCGGAAACAGTTGAGTAAGCCCTTTCTGGGGCAATGGGAGGTTGGGGGCCTCTCCCAGGGCTGCAGGGCAGGCTCGGCATTGTGGCCAGAATCAAAGGGCCCCGGAAGCCCCTTGCCCAGGACAGAGAGCCAAGATCCTGGAACAGGGCCGGGCGCAGTGGCTCTCAGCACTTCGGGAGGCCAAAACAGGTGGATCACCTGAAGTCAGGAGTTAGAGAGCAGCTTGGCCAACATGGCGAAACTCCATCCCTGTTAAAAACACAAAAATTAGCCGGGCATGGTGGTTCGCACCTGTAGTCCCAGCTACTTAGGAGGCTGAGGCAGAATTGCTTGAACCCAGGAGGTGGAGGCTGCAGTGAGCCGAGATCATGCCACTGCACTCTAGCCTGGGTGACAAAGTGAGACTCTGTCCCCTCCTCCCCCAAAGAAAACCCACAAGGGGCTGAGCCACCTGCCCTGCCGGGGGTCCAGGGGATGCCAGGCCAGGCTGGGGGAAGCTGAGAGGAGCCCGCCTCCCCCAATCCCTGCAAGCCAGCCTCTGGGCTCAGCACTGTGGGGGCCTGACAGGAGTTTCCCATGATTCTGGGCTGAAAATGCTGGGTACCTAGAGTTGGGGGCAGGGGGACATATCAGCTTGGATGAGAGCCCTGGTCCCAGGCATGCGCCTATGTCCTGCTACAAAGATGAGCAGTGGGGCAGAAGCGGCCATGGGCTGAGACGCCAGGCGTGTGCAAGTGTATACGTGGGTGCCTGTGTTTTGTGTATATCCACGAGGGTAAAATGGGTGTTTTCTTCCTGTTCCCCAGGGATTCAGGGGGCTCCTGAGGAAATTCGGGTCCATGCTGGAGATGAAGAAGCTATACTGTCGTGGACATCCGGGGATGGGGTTGCGTGTCTGAGACCCCATGCAGGAAGGGGCCGGATGCCTTGGCTGACAAGGCTACAGCTCCAGGGGCTCCCACCTGTGCCCGCCTGCCTGGAATGCTCAGAGGCATCCCCCATCCCTGCAGGGGCCCCTCCCACTGTCTCTCCCCAGCAGGCACAGTTGTGGGTAGGTGTGGAGAGCTAGCACCTTGGCCCCAGGGAGGGAACTCTTTAGGCTTCTTTTTTTTTTTCAGATGGTGTCTCACTGTCTCCCAGGCTGGAATGCAATGTCGAGATCTTGGCTCACTGCAATCTCCAACTTCTGGGTTCAAGCGATTTTCCTGACTTAGCCTCTTGAGTAGCTGGGATTACAGGTGCACGCCACCACACCCAACTAATTTTTATACTTTTAGTAGAGACAGGGTTTTACTATGTTGGCCAAGCTGGTCTCAAACTCCTGACCTCAGGTGATCCACCTGCCTTGGCCTCCCAAAGTGCTGGGATGACAGGCCCGGCCTGGTTTCTGTAGGGCAGTGATCTCAAGACCTCCCCTGCACACTGATACGAGGGGAGAGGGTCTTTCAAGTGCACACTCATCTCTGCACGTGGACTATGCTTAAGCCCTGCTCCACCCACCTAAGGAAAGGACCTCTTTGCTCTGTCACCCTGGTCACAGCCAGCAGCCAGCATGAGGCACCAGCCATTGTTTGAGGACACGTGCACCTGCACTTCCATCTGGTCATCTACCCATGCCTTCCTGTAAGAAAATGGCTCACAGATGCCCTTGCACCTGTGCACACGCATGCACACACACAGGTGCACACACGCACACCCCTGAGTCCTGCAGCCTGCACACGCAGGGACCCTGTTGCTGTCTCCACATTCATGTCATGCCCAAGCTCAGGGAAGGGCTGGGAAGTGTGAATGCTGCCGCCCCCAATTCTTGTTTAATACATGAGGTGTTTGGACAACACAGAGCTTGATTCCATTAAAGAAAAGATCAGGCCAGGCATGACAGTTCACGCCTGTAATCCTGGCACTTCGGGAGGTCAAGGCGGGAGGACTGCTAGAGCCCAGGAGTTTGAGACAAGCCTGGAAAACATAGCAAGACCCTGTCTCTACAAAAAATAAATTTAGCAAGGCATGGTGGCAGGCACCTGTGGTCTCAGCTACTCAGGAGGTTGAGGTGGGAGGATGGCTTGAGCCTGGGAGGTGGAGACTACAATGAGCCATGATTATGCCACTGCGCCCCAGCCTGGGCAACGGGGCAAGGTACAGTCTCAAAAAATATATATTTATTTTAAAAGAAGGCCGGGTGTAGTGGCTCATGCCTGTAATACCAGCATTTTGGGAGGCCAAAACGGTGGATCACCTGAGGTCAGGAGTTCGAGACTAGCCTGGCCAACACGGCAAAACCCTGTCTCTACTAAAAATACAAAAATTAGGCAGGGCACAGTGGCTCACGCCTGTAATCCCAGCACTTTGGGAGGGTGAGGTGGGTGGATCATGAGGTCAGGAGTTCAAGAACAGCCTGGCCAACATGGTGAAACCCCATCTCTACTAAAAATATAAAAATTAGCTGGGCACGCTAGCGAATGCTTGTAATCCCAGCTACTCAGGAGGCTGAGGCAGGAGAATTGCTTGAACTGGGACCCGGGAGGTAGAGGTTGCAGTGAGCCAAGGTTGTGTCACTACACTCCAGCCTGGATGACAGAGCAAGACTCTGTCTCAAAACAAACAAACAAACAAAAACAGAAATTAGGTGTGGTGATGGATGCCTGTAATCCCAGCTATTTGAGAGGCTGAGGCAGAAGAATTGCTTGAACCCGGGAGGCGGCGGCTGCAGTGAGCCAAGACTGTGCCACTGCACTCCAGCCTGGGTGACGGAGTGAGACTCCATCTCAAACAAACAAACAAACAAATAAATAAATAAAAGCTTAGGAGTTCAAGGCTGCAAAGAGCTATGATCACACCACTGCACTCCAGCATGGGCAACAAGAGCGAAACTTTGTCTCAAATAAATAAATAAATTTAAAAAGAAGACATGACCAGTCTGCTGAGCAGAGCAGGTTTTGGCCTCCTCACCAGCTCAGATTCAGAATTGCTCTAAACTCCTGCAGAAAGTCACACCAGCGTTTCTCTGCCAGTCTCCACCCACATCCCAAACATTCTCCAAGAAGTGGAGGAAGAAGCTGAGGGTGGGTGGCTGGTGTCCCCTATAGCCGCTGGGGCAGAAAGCGGGCTGCTCTGCCCCCAGTCTTACTGGCTTTCATAGGAGGAATGGGTTTTGTTCAATCTCATTTTTGTTCAATCCTGGGGAGAGAAGACATTGCTGCTTTCTGAGATCTAAGTGAATCTGACATAGAAGAGGACGTGGTATGCTCTGTGAGGTCCTGAGCTTCGAGGTTTGGACAAGGACTGGCAGGTGCCGTTAACGGGGCAGATTCAGCTAGATACAAGAGCGAGGCTGGTTATCCAGCTTGGCAGGGGCCGCAAGGGAGGGAGCCCCTGCCATTAAACGTATGCAAGAGGAGGCACAGCCAACCTACCAGGAAGGCACCTGGGGAGAGCAGGGTCTCCCCAAATCCACACTTCCTGGTCCAGCTCCCTTATTATTCTAACTTAAAATTCTAACTTAAAATATGTTTGTGAGCCATATAGGTGTGATGGCTCATGCCTATAATCCTAGCACTTTGGGAGGCCAGGAGTTTGAGACTAGCCTGCCCAACTATGGCAAAATCCTGTCTGTATAAAAAAGACAAAAATTAGCCAGGCATGGTGGTGTGCACCTATAGTCCCAGCTATTCAGGGTAGAAGCGCTTGAACCCAGGAGGTGAAGGTTGTGGTGAGCCAAGATCATACCACTGTATTCCTGCCTGGGCAACAGAGCAAGCCTCTGCTTAAAAAAAAAAAAAAGTGTTTATTCAGGCTGCTCTGCCTAGGGAGTAGCCTTTATTTCTTACCTTTCTTAATAAACTCATTTTCACTTGTTTAAAAAAAATGTGTTTGTGTCAGCAAGGTGGCTCATGCCTGTAATCCCAGGACTCTGGGAGGCCAAGGCAGGTGGATCACTTGAGGTCAGAAATTCGAGACCAGCCTGGTCAACGTGATGCAACTTTGTCTCTACTAAAAATACAAAAATTAGCTGGTGGCTCGCACCTATAATCCCAGCTATGTGGGAGGCCAAGGCAGGAGAATCGCTTGAACCCAGGAGGTGGAGGTTGCAGTGAGCTGAGATCACACTACTGCACTCTAGCCTGGGAGATAGAGTGAGACTCTGTCTCACAAAAAAAAAAAAAAAAAAAATGTGTTTGTTCATTTCACAAGAAGGTGTCAGAGTGTGGGGACCACAGCAACAAGCTGCCTGAGGAGGTAAACTAACCTCTGACCCCCACGTTGACCCTAAGTCCTCCACGGGGAGGATCATGAAGGCAAGCACAGAGAGTCACTGAGGGGGTCCCCAAACAGGAGGTCTGCTGATGTAAGAGGGGGAGGATTTCGAGGAGGCCAGTGGCTGGGATGGTGGAGATGGGCACCCACATTCAATTCCCCGGGAAAGTGCAGCATCAGCCGCAGTGAGTGCTGCTGTATGGGCCCTTCCTGCCTCTGTCAGCTACCCCATGACCCTCAGGCTCTCCGCAGCCCAGTGCGGAGAGCAGGCTAAGGGATCTCAGCGTGCCTCTCACGCACTGCCAGCCCCCACCTGGGGGAGGTGGCGCTCTCCTCCGCCCTGCAGCTGCACCCTGAACCCCATAGCACATCAGGGCTGGATCACTGGAGCCCAGGGGCTCCCTGTGGCCAGAAGCCTCCAGGACCCCAGAAAACTTCTGTGTTTCTGGGTCCTCTCAGCAGAATGACTCGGGGCTTGTCTTACTGGATCTAGCCACTAGGCAGTGTTTCAGGCCAGGCTGTGTGGGACGGATCTACCAGGCAGAGATGCCAGAGCCAGAGAATCAGTGGTGGGCCCCAGCACCACTCCAGTTTCCCACAGGGATGTCAGGATATGAGGCCCAGGGCTGGAGCACCCACCACCACACAGGGTTTATCTTGTACCAGAACTTCTTCTGTTTGATCATGTCTTTGAGCTCTGTCCCTTGGGCAGGGATTCCTCGGTCAGAGTGTTAGAAATGACATCTCCAAGGCACTTGGGACACCAGACAAAGCCCACAGGCCCCAGCTGGAGCAGGGAGGTCCCTGAACATCTCACTCTCATGGCAGGTAAGGAACGGAAGCCCCAACATGGGCACACCCAAGGGTCCCTGGACACAGCCCCAGCACTGAGCCCTGAGGCACAGGCAGTGGCTCCGTCATTCACGAACACAGTTCAGGCACGGCCTTGTTGGCTGCCTGGGGTGGAACCGCTTCCCCAGGCTGCATCGGGTTTATGCCAGGCCACGCCCTGGGCTGGAGAGGTTTTTCCTCAGAGCCTGGGATTTTCCTCTCTCCTCGCCTCTGCCAATCTGGCCAGCGATCTGCGTGTCGCGCAAGGCTCCCGTCCCCCAGACATGCGGCTGGCACTCAGCTGTTTGTCCTTTTTGCCAACTCCCCGCTTTTTCCTGTCAACCGCCTGAGGTCCAAGGAAGCCCCGAGGCCCACCCTGTGCTCTCCCTTCCAGCCCTCATCCAGCCCTGCTGCTGGCTCTTCTAGAGGTTGGGCTGGGACCCCGGAGACCTGGGGCTGGCTGGGACTCACTCAGGCTATGCAGAGAGGGACAGGGGCAAAGCCAAGGTCAGATGCCACAACGGCCAGCAACACTCCCACAAAGTGCCCTTGAGAGGTCTGGGCAAAGCCAGGGCTGGGTTCTTACTGATCGTGTGCCCTCAGTCGGTCAACACAGCCTGGGCCTCCATTTCCTCATCTGGAAATGAGACCAATCATCCAGACAATTCCTTTTGGCTCAGCCCATGACTTCAAAGAGCCAGCCATTAAACCCTGGCGTGCCCATCAGTACGCTTTTTCTCACACGAACTGTCCTTCCCTAAAGAGTCCTGTTTCCAGCCCCAGGCCACTTTCTCCTTAAAGGGTGACACACATGAACAGGCACCCAGGGAGCGTGGCATCCAGGCTGAGACAGGGATAAAAAGGGCCTGTAGGGGCTGAGCATGGGAGCTCACACTTGTAATCCCAGCACTTTGGGAGGCCAAGGCAGGTGGATCACTGAAGGAGTTCAAGACCAGCCTGGCCAATATGGCAAAACCCCATCTCTACCAAAAATATAAAAAATTAGCTGGATGTGGTGGTACACACCTGAATCCCAGCTACTCAGAAGGCTGAAGTATGAGAATCACTTGAACCTGGGAGGCATAGGTTGCAGTAAGCCTGGGTGACAAAGTGAGATTGTGTCTCAAAAAAAAAATGGCCCGTAGGAATGGAGAAACTGGAGGAACCATGGCCCTCTCACCAAGAGAACCACCCTTTTCTGAAATGCCCATGCTGGGGGGTGGCTGGAGGAGAAATACCCACCAGGAGCTGATTTCTGAAGACACAAACACATTCACCCAGAGCCAGACCTGAGACGGGGTGTGCCAAGCCCTCCACCACCTCCCAGGGCAAGGGTGGCCCCGCCCACCTTGCGTCCACTCACCAGGACGCCCTGCCTGGCCTCCTTCCCAAAACACCATCAGGGCTCTGGACTCCGGGAGAAGCGTCTGGCATGTCTGAGAGCCAAACCGGTTTTCAATCAAACCTTTCAGAAGCCCAGACCACTTTCAAAGCCACCCCCCTTTGAAACCCGACCCTTCAAAATCCACTTTGCAAATCTGTGCCCCAAAATTTTAAAACCAAAATATTCTGGAAACCTACTGGAAGCAAGACAGAGACCCAACGGAAGGGAAGCAGCTCTCTTCATTCCTGTGCTTGTGTGCAGACTCAAGGAGGCAAGCTTGGCTGCGGAGTCCCAGCTGTGTGCTAGTTTCCCATGCCATTTTCAAGTATTTTTGGTAATAATGGAAGAAAACCAATTGAAACGGCAAAAACCATTTCATCCAGATTGTTTTTTAAGGCCCCGTTGATTTTGTAAAATTCTTTGAAATAAAAGCAGTTTCGTCAAAGCCAGAGTTCCCACTATAATTTTCCTGGGAAGAACCTCAGATGATTGAATCAGGCTCACCGAACTTGTTGCTCTATGAGAACACACAAACTGTGAAGGAGTCCGGGGGGAGCTGGGGATTTTTGCCTTGCTGACTCCCTCAGACTCTCCACCCAGCCATCTTGCAATACCATCCTCCTTGAGTGCCTGTAGGCGGAAAAACCCATTCCAGAACCATGCCTCAGAATCTCTCCATCTTGGCCTGGCCCACGGTTTCCGAGCCTAACAGTTTCTTTCTGGCCTCTGAATGGGCTCTTTCAGCCTTGGTGTTGACTGAGGCCTGGGCCGCAGACAGAAGGACCCTGGTGAGCCCAGGAACAAGGCAGGCCAGAAGATAAAGGCCCAGAGATTAGCACTTTTTTTTTGGCAGAGTCTCACTGTGTTGCCCAGGCTGGAATGTAATGGTGCAATCTCAGCTCACTGCAAACTCGGCCTCCCAGGCTCAAGAGATTCTTGTGCCTCAGCCTCCCCATTAGCTGGGATTATAGAAGCCCACCACCACACCCAGCTAATTTTTGTATTTTTAGGGGTTTCGCCATGTTGGCCAGGCTGGTGTCAAACTTCCAACCTCAGGTGACCCACCTGCCTCAGCCTCCCAAAGTGTCTGGCTGGTGTCATTTTCTTTAAAAGACACCATCCATGGTTTGAGGGAGAAAAGATGAGACCACTGGTGGACCCTCCGGAAATGAGAAACACAGCAGCATCATTCACCTGGAGTTTGAGAATGCTGTCTCCCGCAGCACGCCATGCCTGCCTGCCCGTCTTCCACTGAGACCCAGTGGAAGGGAAGCAGCTCTCTTCATTCCTGTGCTTGTATGCGGATTCAAGGAGGCAAACTTGGCTGCAGATTCCTGGCTGTGTGCTAGTTTCCCATGCCATTTTTAAGTATTTTTGGTAATAATAATTGAAGTTCAATTCCTTCAAAAATTAAACATAAATTACCATATGACCCCACAGTCCTGCTCCTAGGCATGTATTCCAGAGCAGCGGCCGCCAGCCTTTTTGGTACCAGGGACTGGTTTCATGGAAGACAATTTTTCCATGGATGGGGCAAAGGTATGGTTTTGGGATGAAACTGTTTCACTCCAGGCCAGGTGCGGTGGCTCATGCCTGTAATACCGACACTTTGGGAGGCCGACACAGGCAGATCACTTGAAGTCAGGAGTGAGACCAGCCTGGCCAACGTGGTGAAATCCCATCTCTACTAAAAATACAAAAATTAGCTGGGCATGGTGGCACACACCTATAATTCCAGCTACTTGGGAGGCTGAGGCACAAGAATGGCTTGAACCCAGGAGGTGGAGGTTGCAGTAAGCTGAGATTGCAGCAGTGCCCTCCAGTCTGTGTGATAATGAAACTCACCCTCAAAAAGAAAATAAATATTATAAGTAAAAATATAAAAAATTAGCTGGGCATGGTGGTGTGTGCCTGTAATTCCAGCTACTAGTGAGGCTGAGGCAGAACTGCTTGAACACGGGAGATGGGAGTTGCAGTGAGTGAGTCGACATCGTGCCACTGCACTCCAGCCTGCGTGAAAGAGCAAGACTCTGTCTGAGAAAGAAAAACAAAAAACTGTTCCACTTCAGACCATCAGGCATTAGACTGCCATACGGAGAACCCTGGTATGCACAGTTCACAGTAGGGTTTGTGCTTCTATGAGAATCGAATGCTGCTGCGGATCTGATGGGAGGCAGAGCTCAGGTGCTTGCTCACCTGCAACTCACCTCCTGCTGTGCAGCCAGTTCCTAAGGGGGCTACAGGCCGGTATTGGTCCATGGCCCTGCCCAAATAATTAAAAGTAGGGACTCAAACAGGTATCTGCACGCCTGTGTTCACGGCAGCGTTATTCACAAGAGCCAAGAGATGGAAGAAACCCAGGTGTCCATCATGGGTGAATGGGCAAAATGTGGTCTGTCCATACAATGGGCTATCATCCAAACTTGGAAGGAAGGTGGGCTGGGCGTGGTGGCTCACGCCTGTAAATCCCAGCACTTTGGGAGGCCAAACAGGCAGATCATGAGGTTAAGAGATCGAGACCATCCTGGCCAACATGGAGAAACCCCATCTCTGCTAAAAATACAAAAATTAGCTGGGCATGGTGGTGCACACCTGTAGTCCCAGCTACTCAGGAGACTGAGGCAGGAGAATTGCTTGAAACTGGGAGACGGAGGTTGCAGTAAGCCAAGATCGTGCCACTGCACTCCAGCCTGGCAACAGAGCGAGACTCCGTATCAAAAAAAAAAAAAAAAAAAGGCAATTCTGACCACGACATAAATGAACCTTGAAGACATTATACTACATGAAATAAGCCAGACAAAAAAGGACAAATATTGTACAAATCCAATTACAGGAGGTCCCTAGAGCAGTCAAATTCAGAGACAGAAAGTAGAATGGTTGGTGCCAGGGGCTGGGGAGGGGAATGGGAGTTAGTGTTAGTGGGGACAGCGTTTCAGTTTTGCTAAATGAAAGAATTTTGGAGCTGGAGGGTGGTAATGGTGGCAGAAAACATGAATGTGCTTAATGTCACTGAACTCTGCACTTAAAAATGGTTAAGACTGTACATTTATGTTACAGGTATTTTATCACAACTGTTAAAAGAATCGAATTGATACCAATTTAAGCCATCACCACCACCACCATTCATCCAAGAAAATATACTTAAAGGTCAATCTTTTTTTTTTTCTTGTGAGAAACCAACTCTCCTAAACAGGATAGTCTTCCAATGATAAAATACAACAGATTTTTTTTTTTTTTTTTTGACACAAGGTCTCGCTCTGTCACCCAGGCTGGAATGCAATGGTGCAATCAAGGCTCATTGCAGTCTTGGCCTCCCAGACTCAAGCAGTCCTCCCACCTTAGCCTCCCAAGTAGCTGGGACTACAGGTGCACACCACCACGCATGGCTTTTTCTTTCAGTTTTGTAGAGACAAGATCCCACTTTGTTGCCCAGGCTGGTCTCAAACTTCTGAGCTCAAGCAATCCTCCTACCTTGGGCTCCCAAAGTGTTAAGATTACAGGAAGAAGCTGCTGTCCTAGCCATATTCTTATCATTATTATTTAAATGAATGAAGAAAGCATATTCAAGGTTCCTATTCCAATTTTGCTTAAAAGATGAACTCCAGCCCAGGGCCAGGAGACCGAGGCTAGAAGGCATTGCCAGCCCTAGGCCGCTCCTCCCTGGGTCCTTGGGTCTGGGGTGAGCAGGCAGCAGCTCTGCTGTTTCCCTCCCCATCTAGGCAGGCCTGGACGCTGCCCCAACATCGCATGCCACACAGGGCTCCACACGCTCCTCCCTCTCGCTCTGGTCTTCCCTGGGCCCTGTGGGAATTCTCGAGTCAAGCCCAGTGGCCCCTGCTGACCCAGGTCAAGGCTCTCATGGAGCATGAGGCGGCCTGCACTCTTTGAACCTCTTGAAACATTATAAGCAGAACACTGCCCCAGAGCCTGAGAGGCACAGCCGTGTCACTGCTAAGGATGGTGCTTAGAGAAGGAAAAAAGACAGGGCCTGGCCTTTTTTATCCTGGGATTTCAAAGTGCATTTAGACACGCTAACTTATTACCACTCACGAGGTGGCGACTTCACATAGCCAGAGAAATGACAGCACAAGAAGTATCGTTGACTCCCAACCCCAAGACAAATCCAGAATGACACAGGATAAAAAAAAAAAATGACACAGGATTGTGCAACCTCCAGGCCTTTGTTCAAACAGCTTCTTCTATTAGATAAACCTGAGCTGTGGCGTTCTTCTTGGCAGTTTCTATTAGTGTGAAGGTGAATTCCTATCTAAAATGGAAGTTGACTACAGGTATAAAACACCACCTCCCAAATCAGCTTGCAGACCCTCCACTGTGGGCACCTTGGGCTGGCCACGCAGGCTCACTCTGTCTTCTCTTCAGTGGCCCACACTGCTCCTACCTACACGCGAACCTCATCTGGGGTGCCCAGTTCCCATCATCGTAGGAAAGTGTGGGACCCTCTGACTTTGAGTTCACGTCAAATACTACCCCAAACACCTGAGCTAGAATTTTCAAATCCAATTCTCCAGACACACATACACACACACACACACACACACACACCGTACAGACTCACACTTGCACACATACTCCCACACATACTCAGCCAGCTTCTAGCCAGTACTTCAAATCCCCAAACTATAAGTAAAGCGCAAAAACACCCAGATAGGCTGTGTTCATTTATCACGGTCAAAGTCAACCAACAGATCCTCACCAGACAAGTGTGACGGGACCGTCACAGTGAGCAAATGCTCTCCAGATGGCACCATGACAGCCACGGGAGTCATTTCAGGCCGGCCTATGGAATGGCGTTTGGTTCAGATCAGCAGCGCCCACAGACAGACGTGGAGAAGCCTTCAAACCAGGTGTCCTTTCTGCATTAGCCTCCCTGTCAGAGATGCACTGAAATTATTCCTGCCGGGTGAGGTGGCGTACACCTGTAATCCCAGCACTTTGGGAGGCTAAGGCAGAAGGGGCACTTGAGCTCAGGAGTTTGAGACCAGCCTGGGCAACACAGCAAGACCCCATCTCTACTAAAAATTTAAAAACTTAGCTGGGCATGGTGATGCATGCCTGTAGTCCCAGCTACTTGGGAAGCTGAGGCGGGAGGCTCGCTTGAGCCCAGGAGGTTGAGGCTGCAGTGAGCTATGATTACACCACTGCACTCCAGCCTGGATGATAGAAACCCTGTCTCAAAAAAAAAAAAAAAAAAAAAAAAGAAGAAGAAGAAATTATTTTAAAAGGGGAAAAAAATCACACATTCTCCAATTAATCCCTGCTAGTGAAGTGGTATCACTTGGGTCCTGGCAGAGCAAGAACGTGTTTATAAAATCTCAAGATGCTAATAAATGACTTGCGTTTACATGACAGTAAGCTGCACCTTAGGTCATGTGGCTTCTCTCTTCGCTGATGGAACTCCTTCAACCCTGGTTTATCAAACACCAATATATTAATGCAATTGTGTGTGAGTCTAGATCCTGTATGTGAAATGCTAGAAATTCAACCCAAATTAGCTGAAGCAGATGTTGATTGCACGACGGCATAGCTGAGGGGTGCAGGTAGACCCGGCTTCAGTGCTCCACCCCATCCCAGCCCCCATCTGATGGCCCTTCCTCCCTCAGCAGTTGGTCTCAGTCCCAGGACAGCTTTTCTAGGGAGTCACAGCCCTGTAACTTCCATCACCTCCGCCTGCCAAAACCCCTTCCCAGAGACTCACAGCAAAGGGCACTGGGTCTCAGGGGTCCAGGATGGGGAATCAGCCGTATCTGCCCTTGGACCTGGTGGGGCGAGGGCCCAGCTCAGCCCTCCTGGGGTAAGGGAGGGGGTGGAAGAGACTGGCTCTCTGACCAGGAGGAGGAATGAATGCAGGCAAAAAAACAACAGCTGTGTGCAAACAGTCACTCTAACACTCAGGAGAAATGTCTAAACACTTTTAGATGAATTACGTCTCTGTGATCCAAGCTTTACCTTTTGATAGTCTTAGCTTTGGTAGGGTAGAAAAAGACATGTGTCTTGTAAGTAAGAGAGCAAAAATTACCCCTGGATAATGGGCATGGGAGGGCCCCAGCCTGGTGATGGCCTCCTCTGGGGCTGGGTGGTATCTTCAGCCTGTGTGATATTTGGGAATCTGTTACTCTGCAGGGTGGGGATGCAAATGGGAACAGACCGTCCCCAGCTCTCTGCCAAGAGCATCAGCCACTCCTCTGGGCTGCCTCCATCCAGGCGGGTGAGCACATATGGAGGGGAGCACCCCAGGAACCTGGGCTTCCTTTCAGAGACACTAGGGAGAAGGCTCTGGGGACGCTGGTGTGGCCCTGACGTCCTGCCACAGGGAAACATTTGGCACCATGTTGAAAAAAACAGATCCAGGAAAGGTCCCTCCACAAAGGTAACCAAGGCAGCTCACATCCAGGGACAGGCACCCCGGCAGCTCAGCTCAGGAGGGTCCCTCTGGGGAGATCTGGGCTGCACCAGGAAGCAGACCACATGTTCACAAAATGTACATGCCACCCACTTTGCCTGGACCCACACAAGAACAATGTCCACAGCCTCCAGCTCAGATGGCTGCTTCCATCCATGCTGCTGTCACTCATGGGGACCAGGGAGGGCTTAGCCACCCTGCGCTCACTCTCTACCCCTGCTGCAGCCCTGGCAGCCTCTCACCTGCGTGCAGGAGACAGGGCAGGGAGAGAGGGCGTGGCCATCCAGGCCCTGATAATGCAGCTTGCCTTGTCGGAGGGTTTGTAGGAGGGAACATGGAATACAACTCCTATATCCTCTGGAAGAAGGAAACAAGAAAAATATCGATATCTATCTATATAAATATAAATATGTATACATACAAAATCCAATTGCTAAGTGACAGAGCTGGGTTAAGCCCCACCTCCACCAAACCACCCACCTGAGGGCACAGACAAGCTCAGACCTCACCGGGAAGATAAACTGAAATCCTAACCCTTGCCCTCCATCAAGACATAGGGCCAAAACCAAACCTGAAATTTTTCCAATAGTCCAAATAAATGCAAAAGAACTACAGTAAACCCCACTAAACATCCATCAGGGGTTGTAAGTATCAGCGAATGAAGAAGCATCAGATGCTTTAAGAGGAAAGAGGAAGGGAAGTGTCACCCACATGCCTGCAAGTCACACCTGTGTCAGATTCCTGAGCCAGATGGAAAATACACAGCATCAGACACCAGGAGGTGAGCCCATGAGCAGCCAGGCCGCCCAGCCCAGGCCTTGCCCAGCTGTGAGCAAGCGCAGTGTCCTCCCACTGATTCGAGGCGCAGCCATCACTCAAGACAGGGCTTTGTGACATGACCCCGCAGCCACTATGGCATTCTTGTGACTGTGCTAAAATGTAGACATAGCTGGAGGATGGGGGCCAACAGGGTAAAAGAATTTTAAGTTTATGGTTAATTTTCCAGTTGTACAATGTCAGTTTTTATAAAATGTATAATTTGTTTTGTTTAAGCGGAAAAAAAACAGACCCAAATTTCTCTATGCGATGTGGTGCTGTGCATCAGGGAAATAGTGAAGAATCGGAGGAAGCCGGATCTTCTCTGGGCAGGCGGCCTGCAGGATCTCCTCTGGGCAGGCAGCCTCCAAACAGCCTGCTGGGCGGAGGGGAGGATCTCCGGGAAAAACGGCGCACACCTCCCGCCCTTCCTGGAGATGCCTCCCCTCCCCGCCCAGCAGGCTGTTTTCTGCCTCTCTCATCCAGAGTCATCCCCATGGGCCGTGGCCCCAACCACGGCCCAGGAAGCCATGGCCTAGGAATCTGGGCAGGTGCGTGGATGTGGGTGGTGTCTTCTCCAGGAACCCCTCCACATTCCTGCAAATACCCCAGATGCTCAGGAAAACTGACTCTCCGAGGAACCACAGCAAGAACCGAAAATGCAGAAATGGAGGGGACGCAGGACCCCCTCAGTGAGCGAACCACCAGTGGGTTCTGACATTCGTCTAAACATCCTATAAACAAAACGTCCCGGGGAGGTGTTCCAGCAGAGGCAGATGCTGAGGACCATGCCCAGAAGAAGGGAAAAGAAGGCCTCAGCAGATTCACTGATGCCCTGTTCACAGCAGCACCCAATTCACAATAGCAGGGAGGTAGAAGTAACGCAGTGTCCAACCACTGATGAACAGATAAACAAACCGTGCCCCTTCCACACAATGGGACATTATTCAGCCTCAGAAAGGAAGTAAGTTCCGACACCTGCCATGACACAGATGAACCTGGAGAACACTGCATTATGGTCAGTCCCAAAAGGACCAACACTGTGTGGCTCCGCTTCTATGAGGGACCTCGGGTAGTGGAATTCAGAGAGGAGGAGGTGCTGCCTCTGCCCGTGGGGAGTGAGTGCTGACTGGGGACAGAGTTTCCGTTTGGGAAGATGAGAAAGCTCTGGAGACGCTGGTGGTGATGGCGGCACGGCAATGCCAATGTGCTTAATGCCACACGCTGTGTACTTAACAATGGCTAAGATGGTACATTTAAAATTACAAATTTCTATCATAATAAAAAAATTTAAAGGGGCCAGATGTGATGGCTCATGCCTGTGGGAGGGTGAGGCACTGTGGGAGGGTGAGGCAGGAGGGTCACTTGAGCCCAGGAGTTTGAGACAAGCCTGGGACACACAGTGAGACCTCATCTCTGTTAAAAATAATAAATTAGCTGGGCATGCTGGCGCTCACCTGTAACCTCAGGTACTCAGGAGTCTGAGGTGGGAAGATCACTTGAGCAGGGAGGCTGAAGCTGCAGTGAGCTGTGATCACACCACTGCATTCCAGCCTGGATAACAGAGTGAGACCCTGTCTCCAAAAACAAAACAAAACAAAAAAACAAAAATAAAAGAAAGCAAAGCTTCAGAAAGGAAGGCAGGAGTTGTCTAATATGGTGGAGATCTGAGGCAGGCAGGCACTCAGAGGCCAAGACCCACACAAGCCTCAGCCCACCTGAGCCTGGGAAATGCAGGGACATCACACACACTGGACACCAGGGAGGACGTCCCAACCAGCCAGCAACCAGGGAATGGGCAGCGGCGACAAACACCACCCATGAGGAAGACAGGTCAAGCAGGGTGCCCGACACCATGAGATGACTGCAACCACCTCTCCAACTACGGGTTAGAAGCAGAAATAGCAAGAGTTTCAGCCAGATGTTTCATGAGCCTCCTCTGTTGCTTTTACCAAGATGGGGCCCATCAAACCTGAAGGTTCAAGGTCAGTCATGTCCTTGAGGGTGAAGGCACTAGAACTAAACCAACCAGAAAGCCACAGAGACAGTCACTTGGAGCCTCTTCTCGGTGAGACTGTGTACTGCCATCCAATGTGTTCTAAACGCCAACGCACTCTGCTCCTAACTGTAAACCTCAACGGCCATAGTTTAGTTTCTACGTTATTTATTTTATCTATCTGTATCTATCTATCTAGAAACAGGGTCTCGTTGTGTTGCCCAGGCTGGAGTGCAGTGGCATGATCATAGCTCACTGCAGCCTTGAACTTCTGGGCTCAAGTGATCCTCCTGCCTCAGCCTCCTGAGTAGCTGGGACTATAGGTGTCAACACCACATCTGGCGAATATTCTTATTTTTTGTAGACACAGCATCTCGCTATGTTGTCCAAACTGATCTGGAACTCCTGGGCTCAAGTGACCCTCTCTCCTCAGCCTCCTGAGTAGCTGGGTTTACAAATATATACCATCACACCCTTTTTATTTTTTATAGAGATGAGGTCTTGCTATGTTTGCCCAAGCTAGTCTTGAAATCCTGGACTCAAGTCATCCTCCCACCTCAGCCTCCCAAAGTGCCAGGATTGCAGGCATGCGCCACGGTGCCTGGCCTTAACAGCCATAATTAATTAATTGGTTTTTATTTATTTTGAAATGGAGTCTCACTCTGTCACCCAGGCTGGAGTGCAGTGTTGCAATTAGTGAGCTGAGGCTCACTGCAACCTCTGCCTCCAGGGTTCAAGCAATCTGCCCACCTCAGAACTCCTGAGTAGCTGGGACTACAGGTGCACACCACCACACCCAACTAATTTTTTTTTTTTTTTTAAGTAAAGACAAGGTGTCACCATGTTGGCCAGGTCTCAAACTCCCGACCTCAAGTGATCCCCCTGCCTGCACCTCCCAAAGTGCTGGGATTACGTGCCTGAGTCACCCGCCTGGCCTTAACTGCCATGATTTAAACTAGACACTAAAGGGAATAACTGGCGTTAGAAATCCAGCTTCTGTAACTGACCGGGTTACCTCTGACTTGACTTCAAACAGGAAGCCCTGAAGATTGACCTTTTCAAGTACAACACTTAAAGAACTTTCCCTCTTGAAGGATTTGTCGGCTAGCCATTTAAAAATATCCAGGTGCGGCCTGACTTCAAGTGCAGGCCCTGCCCTCCACCTGTTAGCGCTGGAGCCCTGGAGGCAGCTCCATCAGCCTCAGCATCCCCTCCAGGGGCCGCTGCGCCCAGCCAGAGAAACCACAGGAGCGGGCGGGCAGAGGGGAGATTTTACTCCAGCATTCCCTTCCACGTTTCGTATTAAATATCTGAAATATATTAATCTTAAAAAACAATATGGACACAGTACTCAATGGATAGAGGCAGTGGAGTAAACAAGAAGCCCAGATTGTAAAATCGTAGGTCATAAAAAAACTGGAGTGCACGTGCGGCAGGTTCTGGGCACAAGCGGAAGGACCTGCCGCGGAAGCTTTCAGTCTCGGAGGAGGTTTTCGGGCTTGGGGTAGCCGAAGAGAACAAAGTCGGCCTCATAGAGTTTGTATAGCTGCTGCCTCCAGGCCAGGGGGATCTTGGCGAACCAGTCCTCCTCCCAGCTGCTGGCGGTCCTGTTCCGGTAGCTCGGGGGGAAGCGGAGGCGCTGGTCCACCTGGAGCAGCTGCAGCAGCTGCGCGGCGTCCTCGTCCAGAGTCTCCAGCTTCCCCACGAAGTCGTAGTCGATCTGGCATGGGTGGCAGAGGCGGTACACCTGCCGCCAGTGCTCGTTGAAGGGCGCCAGCTTCTCGGTGTGCGGGTCCAGCAGGTACTGGATGAAGTTGGCGAAGGACACCTTGAGGCCGGCGCGGAAGGCCTCCCGCGCTGAGGCGGGCAGGCTGGTGTGGTTGGCGTACAGCCGCAGCATGGGCACAGCGAACTTGCGGTAGAACTCCTCGTTCTCCAGCTCAAACTTGCTGCGGAAAGCGGAGATGAGGCGCACAAAGGGGTCACGCACGAAGAGGAACTTGGTGTACTTCTTAAGTTTGACCTTCATGAGGTGGCGGGAGAGCTTCCCATAGCGGCGCCAGAACTTGTTGAAGGTCAGGTGCGCGCTGGCATTGTGCACGTGCTCGCGTGGGATGCGCAGGGGGTCGTGGTAGGGCGCGCCGCGGTGCAGCAGGCTCCCGCTCAGCACGATCATCACGCGCTTCCAGTTGGTGCAGGCCACCTTGGGCACATAGCAGTAGATGGCGCCGTGCCGGTCGTCCACGATCAGATGGCTCAGCTCCGAGTTGGGGATGTCGTCAAATGCGCGCTCCTTGGTGGGGAAGGCCAGACTGGAGTTAGCGCAGAAGCCCCGCAGCACGCTCCGCCGCTCCGCCTGCTGCCGGCCCTGGTCGGGGCTGCGCCGGGCGTCCCGCGGGGACCAGTCGTAACCTCTCACGCTCTCCTCCATGCTCCCCGGGGCGGGCGGCTGCTCCGTCTCCTTTCTGGGAAGGTCGCTCTGCTTCACACTGGCACTGAGAAACTTGTCCAGAAACTCGTCGACATCGGAGTCGGCCGTGAGCTCCCTGTCTCTGTCCGGCCCAGGGGTGGGCAGCGGCGGCCCCGCGTGCGGCCTGGAGAAGGATGTGTGCAGGTAGAAGTGAGCGGCGCCCGCGCTGTCCCAGTACACGATGATCAGCAGGATCATGAACGCCGACCCCAGCACCAGCCACAGCCGGAACAGCCGGGCCTTGGTCATCCTGCCCCCGGCGGGCTGGGCCCTCTCCGGGCCTCTCACTTCAGCTTCCTGCAGAGCCGGGGCATCGTGCTGAGAACCTGCAGAGGCAATGACACACTAGTTAATGACTGAGGTTCACTGGGGCTCTGACTCCTGCCTTTTGATCAGTGGGAGACTGGGCCTGGAGGAGCAGGAGTGCTGGGCCACATGATAACAAGCTTGTCCTTCAGAGGGGCTGGAGGCTGAGATCAGCCATGCAGGGAGTCTAAGCCTACACATCCATGTAGCTGAGCATCAGTAAAGACCCTGGATGCCAAAGCTCGGGTGTGGCTGGCAGTACTCCACACGTGCTGACACTCACCACCCCGTGGGGGAAAGTAATGCTGCCAAGAACTCCCCAGAAGAGGACACATGCCAGGGAGTGGAGACCAGCTCCAGGCATGAGCCCTCCTGGACTCCGCCCTCTGCAACTCTTCCCAAGGCTGATTATAATTTTTGAATCTATCTCCTTTCCCTATAATAAACCATAACCACGAGAATAACTGCAGTCAGTGAGCTCTGTAATCCTAGCAAATCATCAAACCCGACAGGGGACTCAGGGATGCCTGCATTTGCTCTTGGTGTCATAAGAGGGGTCTTGGGAACCATTCCTTAACTTCACAGTGACACAACTAAAGAAAAATTGTTTTGGCAACACCCACTTTACTTAAGTCGAACACCAGTGGAAGAACTGCACCTTACAACTTCATCAGGGCCACCCTGGGAGCAGACCTTCCACACCACCCCGGCTTCCCAAAAGTAGGTGACACATTCCTGTTCCCCTGCCAGGCACCAGGGGGTATTGGTGGGGCTGAGCAAAGAGCTGATCCCCCTTCCTCTGTCCATGGAAGTAAAGGTGCTTCCTCTGTCTGTCCCATCAGCATACTGTCTGTCTGTCCCACCAGGGCACTGTCAGTGTGGTCCAGCAAGAACAGTCTAAGCCTCGACCCCACCTGGCATCCACAAGGCAGAAGGAGATGGTATGAGGCAAAGGAGTCCACACTCTGACTCCTCTCCCCTGGCCACATGAGGGCCCAGTGGGAGCTGAACTCCAACTTATCTCCACCCCTATTTGGAACCCCTGACATGGCGTGAGGTGGTTAGAGGTGGGGCTAGTTGGCCCTCTACTTTCTGGCCTCCTTTTTCCTGGGAATGGAAAACATTAATCATGCAAACATTAATCAAAAGAAAGCAGGAGTGGCTATATTAATATCAGATGAAGCAAACTTCAGAAGGAAGAAAACTACTAGAGACAAAGGGACATTACATACTGAGAAAAAGTTCAATCCCCAGGAAGACATAATAATCCTAAATGTGAATGCACCAAACCACAGAGCCTGAAAATACAAAAAGCAAAAATGGATAGACCTAAGGGATAAATAGACACATCCGCAATTATGGCTGGAGACTTCAACACTTCACTCTTGGTAACAGAGAAAAGCAGAAAACCAGCAAGGATACGGAGTAACTCAACACAGCAGCCAACAGGACCCAACCAGCCTACGCAGAATACTCACCTAACAAGAGAACACAGTTTCTTCTAAGTGTCCAACGTTCACATGGTAGACCAAACTTCAACTAACTTAAAATAATTGAAATCTTGACCAGGCACGGTGGCTCGGCCGAGGCAAGTAGATCACTTGAGGTCAGGAGTTCGACACCAGCCTGGCCAACATAGTGAAACCCCGATTCTACTAAAAATACAAAACTCAGGCTGGGCACAGTGGTTCACACCAGTAATCCCAGCACTTTGGGAGGCCGAGGCAGGTGGATCACCTGAGGTCAGGAGTTCAAGACCAGCCTGGCCAACATGGTAAAACCCTGTCTCTACTAAAAAAAAAAAAAAAATAATACAAAAATTAGCTCGGCATGGTGGTGGCCTATAATCCCAGCTACTTGGGAGGCTGAGGCAGGAGAATCACTTGAACCCAGGAGGTGGAGGTTGCAGTGAGCTGAAATTGCACCATTGCTCTCCAGCCTTCGTGACAAGAGCAAGACTCTGTCTTAAAAAAAAAAAAAATTAGCTGGGCATGGTAGGGTGTACCTGTAATCCTAGCTACTCAGGAGGCTGAGGCAGGAGAATCATTTGAACCCAGGAAGCAGAGGATGCAGTGAGCCAAGATTCCGCCACTGCACTCCAACCTGGGTGACAGAGTGAGACTCCATCTCAAAAAATAAAAAAATAAAAATGAATGAATAAATAAATATAAAAGAATTGAAATATTTTAAGAGTTTTCTAGCTATAAAGGAATAAAACTAGAAATTATAACAAAAGACAACAAAAATTTACAAACACAAATTACTGGAAAATAAATGATACACTTTTAAATAATAGCAAAAGAAAAATTTAAAGTACATAGAGGAGAGTGAGAATAAAAACACAACATATGTTGCAGCCACTGTGGTGCCAAAAGCATTAGAAAGCAGAAGGGGCCAGGCATGGCGGCTCACGCCTGAAATCCTAACACTTCGGGAGGCCGAGGTGAGATGATTCCATGGGCCCAAGAGTCCAAGACCAGCCTAGGCAATATAGCAAAACCCCATCTCTATAAAACATATAAAAATGTGCATGGTGGCATGCACCTGTAGTCCCAGCTACTCAGGAGGCTGAGGTAGGAGGATTGCTTGAGCCCAGGGGGTTGAGGCTGTAGTGAGCTGAGATCATGCCACTGCCCTCCAGCCTGGGTGACAAAGTAAGACCCTGTCTCAAAAAAAAAAAAAAAAAAAATAGGAGAGATTGCAAATCAATAAACTAAGCTCCTGTTTCAAGAAACTAGAAAGAGAAGCAAGAGAAACCAAAAGCAAACAGAAGGAAGAAAATTATTATAAAAAGCAGAAATCAGTGAAATTGAAAATAGGTAAGCAACAGAGAAAACCAATGAAACAAAAAGCAAATTATCTGAGGAAAATCAATAAAATTGATATTCCTCTAGTAAGACTGACAAAAAGAGAGAAAGCCAACATGGTAACTCACATGTGTAATCCCAGCACTTTGGGAAGCCAAGGCCAGAGGATCCCTTGAGCCCAGGAGTCCAAGGCCAGCCTGGGCAACATGGCAAAACTCCGTCTCTATAAAAAATACAAAAATCTGCCATGCATGGTGGTGTGCACCTGTAGTCCTAGCTACTCTGGAGTCTGAGGCAGGATGATCGCTTGAGCCCAGGAGGTCGAGGCTGTAGTGAGCCAAGATCATGCCACTGCCCTCCAGCGTGGGCAACAGAGCAAGAACAAGACTCTGTCTCAAAAAAAAAAAAAAAAAGACACAAATTATCTTTATCAGGAATAAGGTGGGATGAAATTATAGATTCGGCAGCCATTGAAATTTAAGGAACTACTACAAACAATTTTACTCCCACAAATTTTGCAACTTAGATGAAACAGACCAATTCCTTGACAACCACAAACTACCAAAATAAATAATCCTATACTAAGTAAAGAAACTAAATTTGTAATGTGAAAGTTCCCGAAAAAGAAATCTCTAGGCCCAGATGGTTTCACTGAAGAATTCGATCAAACATTCAAAGAATAACGACATCAGTGTTACACAATCACTTACAGAAAGGAGAGAGAGGACACGTCCAACTCATCATCTTGATACCCAAACTAGCAAAACCCAATACAAAAAAGAGCAAACTACAGGCAAAACTACAGGCAAAAATGCTCAAAATATTAATAAACCAAATCCAGCAGTGGATAAAAAGAATCATCGCATGACCAAGTGGGGTAGGCAAGAACAGCTCAACATTCAAAAATCAACCATGTAATCTATCCTATTAACAAGCTAAAAAATCAGCTCCCACAGGAAGCAGCAACAAAACCCGTATCCATTCATTATAAACACTCTCAACAAACTTAGAGAAGAAGATATCCTCAACTCGATAGAGCATCTACAAAAACCCTACAGCTTTACCCTTTTTCCACCATTTCTGTGGTCGGGGCGAGGGGGCAAGGGGGAATGGGAGGCGCCAATTTCAGTTGCAGGAGGCCCAAATCGTGTTAAACTTTTCATCTTCAAATAAATGTGCAAATTAACTATTTTCTTTCAAGACAGAGCCTTGCTGGAGTGCAGTGGCATGATCATAGCTCACTACAGCCTTGACCTCCTGGGCTCAAGTGATCCTCTTGTCTCAGCCTTCCAAGTAGCTGGGACTACAGATACACACCACTGGGCCAGGCTAATTTTTTTTTAAATTCTTTATAGAGCTGTGGTCTCACCACGGTGCGCTGGCTGGTCTTGAACTTCTGGGCTCAAGCAAGCTGGCTACCTCAGCCTCGCAAAATGCCAGGACTTTCTTAAACTGAGTCTTTTTTCATTTGTATGTCTCTGTTTTTTTTTTTTTTTTCTTTCATTTGTATGTGTCTTTTTTTTTTTTCTTTTATGAGACAGGGTCTCGCTCTGTCACCCAGGCTGGAGTACAGTGGCATGATCTCGGCTCACTGCAACCTCCGCCTCCCTGGTTCAAGGGATTCTCATGCCTCAGTCTCCTGAGCAGCTGGGATTACAGGTGCCCACCCTAACACCCGGCTGATTTTTGTATTTTTAGTAGAGACGGGGCTTCACGTTGGCCAAGCTGGTCTCAAATTCCTGACCTCAAGTGATCCACCCACATCAGCCTCCCAAAGTGCTGGGATTACAGGCGTGAGCCACCACCGTACCGGGCTTGCATGTCTCTCTTGATTGTATTCTTGTATGTTACATTTTTAAATATAATATTAGCAATGATCTGAGTGGTTTAAAAAAAAAAAAAACCCTACAGCTAACCTTATAATGGAGGGTGCAAAAGGGAGTACTTTACCACTAAGATCAGGAAAAAGGCAAGGATGTCTAACCACCTGCCTCTGCCCTGTCATCAGTAGACACCTACTCATCCCCAGCTCAGTGAAGCCTTTCTCAACTGGGACAAGTTCCAGACCATGCACTCTTCATTTATCCCACCCTGTGTACTTATTTGGGGTATGTGTATCTTGAACTACTCCCACTCTCGCTCACACAGCCAGGAGGGTGGGCTCCATCTGATTGTGCTTACCACGTGCAGATACACAGTAGGGTGCAGTCAATACCGGGTGAATGTCAGGCTCAGGGGCCCACATCCCATCAGCCTTGCTGTGAAGCCCCTTGTGACCAAGACCCTCAGGTTCCATGCCAGGTCCTCTCCTGGGGCATCCCTGGGCCACCTTCCTGCCTTGGCTTCTTGCTAAGGACATTGGTTCCTTTACAGGAATGAGTCCCAGCCCCTCAATATTCATCCTCACAGCCAGCTGCCCTCTTCTCACTGCCAGTCCCTCTATATGATACTCATCTACCTCCTCCCACCCTGGAGTACACAGGTCCTCCGACAGTCCCCTGCTGATCTAGCCAGCCCCGTGGTCCCCAACTGGTCTCTCCCTCCAGCCTACTGCCTTCTGCCAGGCCCTTCCCCCAGAGGGTTTGACCCCTGACGCCTGGCACCTCTGCCCACCACCACCAGAGTGCAGGCTTCCCCAGAATCTGCATTCAGAAAGATGACAGCCTGGAAAGACGAAAAATAAAGCTGAAAATAAATAAGAGATGGAACTGTATACTGAGATAAGCAGTAAGTTCTCTGCCTAAAAAAATAAAGATCAAATAGACAGGATGGGAGAAGACTTGCAAGTTGGATACAAGAGAAAAAGAAACAAGCTTGACAAAAAAAAAAAAAAAAAAGCAAATGCAGTGCTATTTTGCATTTTAACACACACACACACACACACACACACACCCTGCAGGGGTGGGCCCCCTGCACTGCCCCATGTGTGGGCCTTACAGGTGACTCACCACCACCTGTGCTCACAACAGTCCTGTGTCCTCAGTCACATCCGGAAACAATGGCGGCCACAGGGCATGGATTCCCAGAGGCACGCATCTCTAGAGGTCAGATTCCATTTCTTTCCTAGATGTTTGAGCAGGGCCATCTCATAGCCCCATTCAGGGGTGGAGGGTAAAAGGGAAATGAATGCATCCATATTCAGTGGCTGTGACCTGGTCGTCTGGGGTTTCTGAAAGAGCCCGACAGTCTGGACCCCTCTCTCCTGGCACTCACCCTTGTCTGCAATGTGGTTGTGTGCACACCTGTCTTGACTCACATGCTGAGCAAGCGCGGTCCTTACTGGGGCGGCTTTTTTTTTTTTTAGACAGAGTCTCGCTCTGTCACCAGGCCGAGGTGTGGTGGCATGATCTCGGCTCATTGCAACCTCCGCCTCCCAGGTTCAAGAGATCCTCTTGCCTCAGCCTCCCTAGTAGCTGGGACTACAGGCATGTGCCACCACACCAAGGCTAATTTTTATATTTTTAGTAGAGATTGGGTTTCACTATGTTGGCCAGGCTGGCCTTGAAATCCTGACCTCAAGTGATCCACCCACCTCAGCTTCCCAAAGTGCTGGGATTACAGGCATGAGCCACCCCGCCTGGCCTGGGGTAGGATGTTGCCTTCTCCTCCAGCTCCTTCACAGGGCATGCTGATTACAACAGGCTCCAGCCGGCTCTCAGTGTCTCTTGCCCACACAGCACCTTGTGGAAAGGGAGCGCTGTGCGAGCTGGGGCTGTTCAGGAGGAGGAGGAATTCTGTTGGTGCCTCAAACCCCTGAAGGCCTGTCACAGAGGAGGGAGAGCAGGCTTGTCCTCTGCAGCTTCAGAAGACAACACTCAGACACCAGGGTCAGTCAGTGAACGAACAGGTAAGCTAATGAGTTAAGTGGCCAAAGCCTGCAGTGAGATCTCTGTTCCTGAGGGCATCCAAGCATAGAGAGGTGGATCATCCCTGGGGGTCCTCTGGGGGAGTCTCGCATTGGGGGACCCTCTTGGACTGCTCCTGGCTTAAGTGTCTCAGAGTCTATCTGCCTCACACACATTGGACTATACTCTAAAAGCCACTGTGCCTGGCCCTGAAAAGATTCTCATGAAATGAACCTCAAAGTTCATGAGGCTGAAATGTGGCTGTACTCTCCATCCACCTCTGCACTTCTGTGGACTCTTAATTCATGTTCTTTCTTTATATTCTTTAGAGTCAGGGTCTCACCCTTTCCCCCAGACTAGAGTGCAGTGGCGTGATCATGGCTGACTGCAGCCTCAACTTCCTGGGTTCAAATGGTCGTCCCAAGAAGCTAGGGCCATAAGCACACAACACCACACCTGGCTAATTCTTTTTTATTCTTTCGTAGAGACAGGATCTCCATATGTTGCCCAGGCTGCTCTTGAACTCCTGGGCTCAGGAGCTCCTCCCACCGCGGCCTTCCAAAGTGTTGGGATTACAGGTGTGAGCCATTGTGCCCAGCCTCAATTAATTAATTAATTTTGAAATACAGTCTTGCTCTGTTGCCCAGGTTGAAGAGAAGTGCTGCAATCTAGGCTCATTGCAGCCTAGACTTCCCAGGCACCTCAGTTTCCCAAGTAGCTGGGACCACAGGCGTTTGCCACCATACTCAGCTAATTTTTGTATTTTTGGTAGAGAAAGGGTCTTGCCATGTTGCTCAGGCTGGTCCCGAACTCCTGAGCTTAAGTGATTTACCCACCTCTGCTTCTGGCATGAGCCACTGTGCCCAGCCTCTTAATTCATTTTTTCAATGGCAAGCGTAATAACCTACTCATAGTAAAAAGGTCGGTGTACAGAGGGTGGCGGGCTTCCACATGAAAGAAGATGGGATGATTCTCAGACAGAGAAAAGGATGCCCTCTGCCTGTCGCCACCTTCACTTAGTGCTTCCTGGGCCCCCAGAGTTCAGCAGGCCCGATGGAGGCAGAGAAGCCCAGCACCCAGCAGACTCTAACCTGGAGAGAGATGGCACCTCCTTTCGCCCTGCGCCCTGCCTGTAGTCCACCAGCATCACACACAGCTAATCCCTGTTTCAAACCTGAGAAAAGCAATGACCCTGCTACAGAAATCACGAAAACATGAGGATCAGAGGGCCTGCTGCTGTCTCTCCACAGCCCCGCCGCATTCCCCACCTGCCCTCCTAGTGTGTTCGCGGGTGTGAGTGGGATGAGAACAAGCAGTCCTGTACCAGCTTTCAATACCCTCTGAACAGTTATAACCACATGATTTTACAGCCTAGTTTTTTTTACATTCATTCATTCATTCGCTCATTCATTTATTTGAGACAGTGCCTTGCTCTGTTGCCCAGGCTGGAGTGCAGTAGTGTGACCTCAGTTCACTGCAGCCTCTGCCTCCCCAGGTTCAAGCGATTCTCGTGCCTCAGCTGCCTAAGTAGCTAAAACTACAGGCACGCATCATGCCTGGCTAATTTTTGTATTTTTAATAGAGACGGGGTTTCTCCATGTTGGCCAGGCTGGTCTCGAACTCCTGGACTCATGTGATCCACATGCCTCGGCCTCCCAAAGTGCTGGAATTACAGGTGTGAGCTACTACAGCCTATTTTTAAAACTACATCCTAAGTATCTGTGCTGTTCAAGTGTTCAAGGCCACCCCTCTCGAGGATGTGTAACAATGAACAGTTTCTTGAGATGACAGTAAAAGAAACCACATGAAAAAAAAAGTTTTCTGAAGGCTAAGTAGTGAAGGGGAAGAGTAACATGTCAAAAAACTTGAGAGGGAAGTTGCCAATTAAGATGAAGACTAACAAGAAGAGTGAAGCTTCAGTGGAGTCAGTCACATTGCAGACACAGGCAGATGCCAGAGGCAGGGATGCTGCCACCCTCCACGCATTCTGTGCATAAGAACCAGATAAGGGCATTACTAAGCCAACGTAAGCACTTCTGCTTATTTTTCAGCCAAGAAGCATTACATACACACAACCAACGCCAGTGACTATATCATTTTATAAAACCTATGACTTTTCTTTGATAATAAAAATTAATAAGACTTCACTTTGGGAGGCTGAGGGGGGAGAACTGCCTGAGCCTAGAAGTTTAACACCAGCCTGGGCAACACAGCAAGATCCTATCTCTATAAAAAAATGTTTAAAAAGGATTGGCATGGTGGCTCATGCCTATAATTCCAGCACTTTGGGAGGCTGAGGCAGACAGATCACCTGAGGTCAGGAGTTTGAGACCAGCCTGGCCAAGATGGCAAAACCTCACCTCTACTAAAAATAAAAAAATTAGCTGGGCATGGTGGTGCTGGCTTATAATCCCAGCTTCTTGAGAGGCTGAGGTGAAAGGATCATTTGAACCCGGCGGGTGGAGGTTACAGTGAGCCAAGATCATGCCACTGAACTATAGCCTGGGCAACAGAGCAAGACTCCATCTCAAGGAAAAGAAAAAGTAGAAAAGTAAAAGAAAAATTAGCCAGGCATGGTGGTATGTGCCTATAGTCTCAGCTACTTTGGAAGCTGAGTTGAGAGGATTGCTTGGGCCCGAGTTCCAGGCTGCAATGAGCTATGATGTTGCCACTGCATTCCAGCCTGGGTAACATACCAAGACCCTTCTCTACAAAAAAATGTAACAACAACGAAAAAATTAGCAGGATGTTGTGGTGTACATTTACAGTCCTAGCTACTCAAGAGACTGAGGCAGAAGGATGGCTTGAGCCCAGGAGGCGGAGGTTGCAGTAAACTGTGATGGGGCCACTGCACTCCAGCCTGGGCAACAGAGTGAGACCCTGTCTCAAAAAAATAAGTAAACACAAAATTATCACATAAAATTACCATATGAGGGGCTGGGTGCAGTGACTTATGCCTGTAATCCCAGCTGCTCTGGAGGCTGAGGCAGAATCGCTTGAACCCAGGAGGTGAAGGTTGCAGTGAGCTGAGATTGCACCACTGCACTCCAGCCTTGGTGACACAGTGAGACTCTGTCTTAAAAAATAATATAATAAAATAAAGTTACCATATGATACAGCAATTCCACTTCTACGTATATACCCGAAAGAACTGAAAGCAGGATTGTTTTTTTCCTGAGACAGCGTCTCACTGCGTTGCCCAGGCTGGAATGCAGTGATGCCATCAAACCTCACTACAGCCTTGAACTCCTGGGCTCAGGTGATCCTCCTATCTCAGCCTCCTGAGTAGCTGAGACTACAGATGATTGCCACCAGGCCCAGATGCTTTTTTTGTAGAGATGGCATCTTGCTATGTTGCCCAGGCTGCTCTTGAGCTCCTGGCCTCAAGCAATCCTCCCACCTTGGTCCCTCAGAGTGCTAGGATGACAGGCATGAGCCACTGCACCAAACTTAAAGCAGGGTCTTGAAGAGATGCTTGCACACCCATGTCCACAACAGCATGATTCACAGTAGCCAAAAGGTGGAAGGTACCTGTGTTCATGAACAGATGAGCAGATAAGCAAACTGCAGTCAATACATGTAGAATATTACTCAGCCTTAAAAAGGAAATTCTGACACATGCTACAACATGGATAAACACTGAAGACACTATGCTCAGTGAAATCAGCCAGAAACAAAAGGACAAATACTTCAAGATTCCACTTCTTGAGGTTCCCAGAGCAGTTACATTCATAGAGACAAAGTAGAATGGTGGTTGTCAGGGGCTGGAGAAAGGGAATGGGGAGTTTGGGTTCAGTGGGGACACAGCTTTAGTTCTGCAAGGTGAAAGAGTTCTGGAGATGGATGGTGGTGGTTGCTGCAGAACAATGTGAATGTGCTTAACACCACTAAACTGCAGGCTTAAAAATGACTACAATGGTAATTTTTTTTTTTTTTTAAGAAGGAGTTTCACTCGTTGCCTGGGCTAGAGTGCAATAGCACCATCTTGGCTCACCACAACCTCTGCCTCCGGGGTTCAAGCAATTCTCCTGCCTCAGCCTCCCGAGTAGCTGGGACTACAGGTGCGTGCCACCATGCCTGGCTAATTTTTGTATTTTTAGTAGAGACAGGATTTCACCATGTTGGCCAGGCTGGTCTCAAACTCCTGACCTCAGGTGATCCGCTCAACTTAGCTTCCCAAAGTGCTGGGATTACAGGCGTGAGCCACTGCACCTGGCCATTTTTTTTTTTTTTTTGGAGACAAGGTTTTACTCTGTCACTCAGGCTGGAGTGCAGTGGTGTGATCTTGGCTCACTGCCACCTCCTCGCCCAAGTGAGCTTCCCACAGCAGCCTCCTGAGTAGCTGGGGTTACAGGTGTGCGCCACCATGCCTGGCTAATTTTTATATAGATGGGTTTCACCATGTTGACCAGGCTAGTCTTGAACTCATGGGCTCAAGTGATCCACCTGCCTTGGCCTCCCAAAGTGCTGGGATTACAGGCATGAGCCAACACGTCCGGCCAAGTTTTCATTTTAAAAGGCAGTTTGGACAGCCAGACATGGTTGTTCATGCCTATAATCCCAGCACTTTGGGAAGCCAAGGCAGGCAGACTGCTTGAGCCAATAGGGTTCAAGACCAGCCTGGTCAACACAGTGAGACCTCATCTCTTCAAATAATTTTAAAAATTAGCTGGGCATGATGGCACACACCTGTGGTCCAGTTACTCTGAGGCTGAGGTGGGGGAATGGTTTGAGCCCAGGAGGTCAAGGCTGTAGTACGCTGTGATCGTGCCACTGCACTCCAGCTTGGGTGACAGGGTGAGACTACATCTCAAAAAACAAAACAAAACAACAATAACAACAATGACAGCTTGGACATACAGGAATGTCTGGCCCAGTGACTAAGGTGCCTCCAGCCTGAAGCCTGTGTGACTTCCGCTGCCTTCTGGGCACGAGAGGAGCATTCAGGGAAGAGTCTGATAGAAAGAACAGCTGGGCTGAGAACTGCAGTCATGATCTCACCTGCTTCCAAAACACATCATGGGCAACACTGACCCCAAAAAGTAATTTTTCCTTAAAAAAAAAAAAAAAAAAAAAAGGACGTGATTTCCAAATGTAACTCACTATTTCGACAAAAAGCAGAGCATGCAGAGGCGTATCAGATGAACAGACATGTAACCTGTGCTGCCTCAACCACGGGCTCCTGCCTCCAGCAAGGGAACCCACAGAGCAAAGTTTCACCGAGAAGCATCATCTGCCAGGAAACTTTAGGGGTGGGGGTGCTTTTCCACAAGGGCTGTGTCAGATGCCCTCATAAATGGCACTGAAAATTATTGGGTTAGTTTTAAATGCAACACTGTGGTTAGGCTGACAGTTTTGTCTTAGCTCCGGGTGGGGTTGTTAAATATTTCTTTGCTCACACACAACATGCAGGGCATGAAGCCAGGGGCAGACTCTGTGGCCCCAGGGAGCAAGCCCATGCTGGCTGCCCACGCAAGGCCACTGGTCCAGATACCCCCTTTTGCTAACTGCGGGCAAAACTGGCGAAAGAAAAGGCAGCTGGCAGTGGTCAGCTGTGGCCTTAGCTCACTCATGTTCAGCTAGTGTGTCACCCTGACATCACCACAGTCATCCTGCTCTGGAAGACACTGCCACGTGGCCAGATCTACATTAAGCTCCAAAGAAGGGCATTTTTCACATTTTTACAGCAGAACTGGCATCTATCATACAAAAGATCATGTAATACATGGTTAATTTTATGTGTCAACTGGACTGGGCCATGGGGTACCCATATATTTGGTTAAGCATATATTGAGTGTGTCTATAAGCATGTTTCTGAAGGACAATAACATCCAAATGGGTGAAGTGAGATACCAGATGCCCTCCCAGTATGAGTGGGCCTCAACAAGTCCATTAAGGCCATGTACAATAAAAAGGTGGAGTAAGGCCAGGCACAGTGGCTCATGCCTGTAATCCCAACACTTTGGGATGTCAGGAGCTTAAGACCAGCCTGGCCAACATGGTGAAACCCTGCCTCTACTAAAAATACAAAAATTAGCGGTTGTGGTGGCACACACCTGTAATCCCAGCTACACAGGAGGCTGAGGAAAGAGAATAGCTTGAACCTAGAAGGCAGAGGTTGCAGTGAGCTGAGACGGCACCACTGTACTACAGCCTAGGCAACATTGTGAGACTCCCACACACACACACACACTAGCCAGACATGGTGGTGCATGCCTATAATCTTAGCTACTCAGGAGGATGAGGCAGGAGAATCACTTGAACCCAGGAAGCAGAGGTTGCAGTGAGCTAAGATTGCGCCACTGCACTCCAGCCTGGCTGACAGAGCAAGACTCTGCCTCAAAAAAAAAAAAAAAAAAAAAAAGTTGGGCCAGGCGCAGTGGCTCACGCCTGTAATCCCAGCACTTTGGGAGGCCGAGGCAGGTGGATCATGAGGTCAAGAGATCGAGACCATCCTGGCCAACACAGTAAAACACAATCTCTACTAAAATGCAAAAATTAGCTGGGCGTGGTGGTGCATGCCTGTAGTCCCAGCTACTCAGGAGGCTGAGGCAGGAGAAGTGCTTGAACGTGAGAGGCAGAGGTTACAGTGAGCGGAGACTGCGCCACTGCACTCCAGCCTGGAGCTTGAAGACAGAGCAAGACTCTGTCTCAAAAGAAAAAAAGGTAGAGTAAGAGAATCAACTCTTCCTGCCTGCCTGTCTTTGAGCTGGAACATTGATCTTCTGCCTTTGGACTCCATCTCAGACTGGAGCTATACCATCGGCTCTCCAGGGTCTGAATTTCTCAGCCTCCATAATCGTGTGATCCAATTCCTTATCACCAGTCTATCTCTCTGTTTATACATTGTGAAAGAAAAATAAAATCTCGAGACTCCAAACTCAACATGCTAATGGGAGAGTTAATCTTAGTAACCAAGTCACACACACACACAAAAATCTATCTTCTTTTCTTTCCTAGATAAAGTAATTTACACGCTTACTTCATCTCATGTAAAATGTAGATTTACTGTGCAGAGAAGGTGTATGTGACTCTGCCCCACTCCCTTCTGTTTACGTGTAAAATGTAGATTCACTGAATGGTACTCAAAGCCTCACGAAAATGTGACCACTGACCTCATTGCCTACTTCCCCTCATCTTCCCCTCTTCCCCTCCTGCTTTTTTCCCCTTTAAATACCGAAGTTTCCAAAACCCTCTTTGGAAAAAGCACAGGCCACAGATCCTATGGTGACTTGTGTTTCTTTCTCAACTTTGGCAAAATATACCTCTAAATCGACTAAGATCCATTTCTGTTTTCATGCCTGCTAACACAACCATTCTGCAGCCCATGGATCACGGAGTAATTCTGACTTTTAGGTCTTATTACTAAAGAGATACATTTTGTAAGGCTAAAGCCTTCCAAAGTGATTTGTAAGGCTAGTGATTCCTCTTAGGATCTGGGCAAACTAAATGAAAACCTGGAAAGGATTCACCATTCTAATGGTCATGAAGAACATTCGGGATTCACGGGGGTGGGGGGAGATCAAAATAGCAACATTAATAGAAGTTTGAAGAAGTTGATTCCAACCCTCATGGATGACTCTTGAGGGGTTCGAGACCCCAGTGGAGGAAGTAACAGCAGATGCAGTGGAAACAGCAAAAGAAGTAAAATTAGAAGGGGGGCCTGAAGACATGGCAGAATCGCTGCAATCTCATGATCAAGGCTTTACAGACGAAGAGTCGCTTCTTATGGAGGAGCAGAAAAAGCAGTTTCTTGAGAAGGAATGTACTCTGAGTAAAGATGCTGTGAACTCTGCTGAAATGACTATAAAAGATTTAGAGTATTCCACAGACTTAGTTGATAATGCAGTAGCAGGGTTTAAGAGATTGGCTCGTTTTAGAAGATGATCTACTATGGGGAAAAGGTTATCAAACAGCATCACGTGCTACAGAAAAACGTTTTGCAAAAGAGTCAATAAATGCGTCAAACTTCACTGCTGTCTTCAGAAATTGCCACAGTCACTGCAGCCTTCAGCAACCAGCACCCTGATCAGTCAGCAGCCATCTACATCAAGACAAGACCCTCCACCAGCAAAAAGATTGCCATTCGCTGAAGGCTCAGATAATTGTTAGCATTTTCTTTTAGCAATAAAGATTTTTTTATTTTTTGGTCACTTCACAATTCTTTTATGACTGACAAGCAATAAAGTATTTTTAAATTAAGGTATGTACATTGTTTCTTAGACATAAGGTTATTGCACACTTAATAGACTACAGTATAGTGTAAACATAATTTTTTTTTTTTCAGATGGAGTTTCACTCTTGTTGCCTAGGCTGAAGTACAGTGGCACGATCTCAGCTCACTGCAACCTCCACTTCCCGGGTTCAAGCGATTTTCCTGCCTCAGCCTCCTGAGTAGCTGAGATTACAGGTGCCTGCCACCATGCCTAGCTGATTTTTTGTATTTTTAGTAGAGACGGGGTTTCATCATGTTCGCCAGGCTGGTCTCGAACTCCTGACCTCAGGTGATCTACCTGCTTTAGCCTCCCAAAGTACAGGGGTTACAGGTGTGAGCCGCTATGCCCAGCCAAACATAACTTTTATATGCACTGGGAAATGAAAAAACTTTGGCTCACTTTATTACGATATTCACTTGATTATGGTGGTCCGGATTCAAACCTGCAACATCTCTGAAGTATGCCCGTAGAGATAAACGAAACAGAAAGTCCAGAAAAGGATCCACATGTATGTGGCTAATCTATTTTCAAAAGATGGCAAAGTAATTCAATAAGAAATGAACAATCTTTTCAACAAATGGTGCTGAAGCAACTGGTTATCTGTATGGAAAAGAATGAACCTCAACCCTATGCCTCACATAAAAATTAATTCACAATGAATCACTACCCTACACATCAACACTAAAACTAAAACTTTCAGAGGAAAACAGGAAAAAATCCCCATGACTTTGGAGAAGGCAAAGATTTGTTGGGATATCAAAAGCAAGAACCATGAGGGGAAAATGTGGTAAATTGGACTTTATCAAAAATTTAAAACTTAGGATTTTCAAATTTTACCATTAAAGAAAGTAAAAGACAGACTGGGCGAAAACATTCTCAGTATGTATATCTAACAAAGTACCTATATCCAGAATACATAAAGAGCTCTTACAACTGAAAAGAAGAAAATAAACCTGACTAAAAAATGAGCAAAAAATTTGAACAGACATTTCACAAAAGAAAAGGTACAAATAGAAAGCACACAGCAAAGTGCTCATCATCATTGGTCATCAAAGAAATGCAAATTAAAATGAGACACCTGACCAGGCATGGTAGCTCATGCATGTAATCCCAGCACTTCGGGAGGCCAAGGTGGGCGGATCACCTGAGGTCAGGAGTTTGACACCAGCCTGGCCCACATGGTGAAACCCCATCTTTAGTAAAAATACAAAAATTAGCCAGGTGTGATGGTGGGCACCTGTAATCACAGCTACTCAGGAGGCTGAGACAAGAGAATCACTTGAACCCAGGAGGCAGAGGTTGCAGTGAGCCAAGATGGTGCCACTGCACTCCAGCCTAGGTGACAGAGTGAGACTGTCTCAAAAATAAATAAATAAATACAAATAAATGAAATAAAATGAGATACCCACCTCATACTACTAGAATGGTTAAGATGAAAAAGACTGATAACAGTAAGTGGTGGTGAGGTTGTGGCTTGAGCCAAAGAAAGCATAAAATGGCATCACCACTGAAAAACGGGCTGGCAGTTTCTAAAAAAATCAAACATATTTACATTATTCCCTGCAATTCTACTTCTAAGTAACTATCCGAGGGAAATGAAACCATGTCCATGCAAAGATCTGCATAAGAATGTTCACTGGAGCTTTATTTAAAATAGCAAAAAACTGGCCAGGCACAGTGGCTCACACTTGTAATCCTAACACTCTGGGAGACTGAAATAGGTGGATCACCTGAGGTCAGGAGTTTGAAACCAGCCTTGCCAACATGGTAAAACCCTGTCTCTACTAAAAATACTTATTAAATTAGCTGGGCATGCTTGTGGGCACCTGTAATCCCAGCTACGCGGGAGGCTGAAGCAGGAGAATCACTTGAACCCAGGAGCTGGAGGTTGCAGTGAGCTGAGATGGCATCACTGTAGTCCAGCCTGAATGACAACAGAGTGAGACTCCTTGCCAAAAAAATAAAAAAGAAAAAGAAACTTAAAACAACCCCAATGTCCATCACCAAGTGAGTGTAAAAAGGGTAAAATGCTGATTCGTGGGTGAATGTCACAGGTCGAATGCTAAAGAAGGAGCCAGACGTAAAAGACTGCATACTCAGTGGTTCCATTTATATGATGTTTAAAAGAGGCAGAAATCGTGGCAGAAATCATAGACTGTGCTCACGAGTGCGAGGAAACTCGGGTGATAGAAATGAAATGCACTGCTGTTTGACTGCAGAGGCAGTTACAAGGTGAATATGTTTGACCACATTCGTCAAACTGCAGGCTTAAAATGGGTACATTTTATTGCATGTAAATTATACCTCAATACATTTGATTTAAAGTTAAAATGTGTGTAGTTTTATGAAGCTGATCTCCAGAGGCCAAAACTTCTCCAACATGAATGCAACGGCCTGGCTCTCACCGATGTCCACGATACAGAAGAAAAACACCAGGGCAGAGTTCCATACAGACACAGAGGGACTGGGAGGAAGAGGGAAGGGATAGTGAGAGCAAGTCTGGCCTCTGCTAAGTGGGCCATTTTGTAGATGTCTGAGTTTCAGTCCATCTGCAAAAGAACAAACCAGGCCTTTCTGCTAACCAGAGCTACCAAGTATAAAAACGAGAAAATACCAGCTAAGTGTTTCATAAAATAGCAAAGCACTTTCTTTAAACTCCACCCCAGCCTTACTTATCTGTTTTCATCAGGCCCTCAAATATTTGTTACATAAATGTGTTATTTTTATTATTATTCATGCTTTCTAACAAGAGCCAGTTATCAATAGTCAAAAGTCAAAAAAGACTGTCCATTTGCAATTGTTTTTAAAATAACAATAACAATAGCTAACGTGTTTTTAAAAGTAAGGTTCTAAGGGGTTTGCACACATTGTTTAATCCTCACACAAACTGGGATGAAACCGGGGCAAAGTAGCTACACACTTGCAAGAGTCTACAGAGCTTGCAATGTTTAGAGTTGGCATCAGAATCAGGCTGCTATTGACGGAAAGCCCCCCCTTCCTTGCCACTCTGCTCACTGGCCTCTACAGTATATGTTTATGCAGAATTGGTAGGTTTCACTAGACAGTCAGATTTCTATTTCCTTTATTTCTGGGGAAGTAGCTTCTTTGTGTCCAAATAACCAAGCTCTTGAGCACTAAATCAAGCGGCATAACCTTAAGATGTCCAAGAATGCTTCAAGTGTATTTATTTAAGCTACTGGCATATACACCAGAAACTATCTACTTATTTTCCAGCTCTACAGATACTATATAAGGCAATAATTCACTGCAGTTTCCCATCGCTGTAGTCAACAAAAATTTGGAAAGTTCCTGTTACTGGTGTCAACATTCGCTTTCTGCACATCCTGGACTACCTGCAATTTACACACGGTGGTGCTGCATTAAAACCCCCAGTGTAAGACACATATGTACTCAGTACTTCCAGGACTATAATTTATTTGCTTATAAAATTACTTCGTGTTGTTAACTACATCTGACAGTACATCCAAATAAAAATATGTAATAAACAGTCACATTGATGAGAATGGAATGTTGATTTATATCCCAGGAGACCTGAATGAAAGCTGAACCCCAAGTTAGCCCTCGAAGTAAAGTAACTTCCCCACAGAGCTGGTCCTAGAGCACAGAGGCTATCAGCTCACACTGTTCTCTTCCTTCCTGTCTCTAAGCCCTCAGTGGGCACTTGCCAAGTAGACAGGAAATCAGCACATGTACACCAGTCCAATATTCCCAAACTGGGTTTCAAGTTCTTAGAAGATAAGGCTCCTATCTCATGTATCTTCTGTATTCCTCATAAGGCTCAAATATTTCTTGCATGATATTTGACTCTAGAATCCAAACGATAACTCATTTGAGTCAACTGACTTAAGAATTAAGTCAATTCTTGGCTGGTCACGGTGGCTCATGCCTGTAATCCCAGCACTTTGGGAAGCCGAGGTGGGTGGATCACCTGAGGTCAGGAGACCAGCCTGGCCAACATGGCAAAACCCCATCTCTACTAAATACAAAAACTAGCTGGGCATGGTGGCAGGCAGCTATCATCCCAGCTACTTGGGAGGCTGAGTCACAGAGAACTGCTTGAACCCGGGAGGTGGAGGTTGCAGTGAGCCAAGATTGCCTGGGCAACAGAGTGAGACTCTGTCTCAAAAAAAAAAAAAAAAAAAGTGTTAAGTCATTCAAAGAAACTATTCCAGAAGAAAATGATAATAAACTTCACCATGATCAGTTTAAGAACCTGCTTGGGGCTTTACATGCAAAATATATCCAGGCTCAGGCCAGGTGCAGTGGCTCATGCCTGTAATCCCAACGCTTTAGATGGCCAAGGCAGGATAACTGTTTGAGACCAGGAGTTCAAGATCAGCTTGCACAATGTAGCAAGAAGCCATCTGTACAAAAACTTAAAAATTAGCCGGGCATGGTAGCGTATACCTGTAGTCCCAGCTACTCAGGAGGCTGAGGTGGGAAAAGCTCTTGAGCCCAGGAGGTTGAGGCTGCAGTGAACTGTGATCACACCACTGCACTCCACCCTGGGAGAGAGATCTTGTCTCAAACTTTAAAAATAAATAAATAATTAAAAAAAAATAAATAGGTATCCAGGCTCTAATTTGTCTCATCCTCTCTGTCCCACCTACACCCCACCCTGCCCCAATCACCATAAGCTTTCACCTGAGTTATTGCAACAGTCTCCAAACTGGTCTCCCTGCTTCTGCTCTCAGGCCCATACAATCCAATCTCCACCCCAAAGCCATGGTTATTCTGTTAAAAGTCAGATCATGTCATCTCTGATCGCTAGAGTCCAGTGGCTTCCTATCTCAAGTCCTTCCAATGGCCCATGACTAGGACTCCACCGGCCTCATCTCCTACCACAGTCCCCCTCGGCGACCCTCTCCAGCCTCAACAGTCTCCTTGCCATTCACCCACCGCACCCAGCAGGCTTCCAATGCTGGGCCTCTGCACTGCCGTCCCTCAGCTGGGGAATCCCAGGGCAGTCCCACAGTCCTTCGGATCTCTGCTCAGTGCTCACCTCCTCCGCAAGGCCTTCCCTGACCACCCCGAGAGAGTAGGTCCTGGCCTGTACCCTGCACTCCCTGCCCCCATACCCTGGTTTTCTCCATAGCAGACCCCATCCCTACCTCAAATGTTTTATTTATTTATTATTTTTAGAGTAGGGTCTCACTGTGTCACTCAGGCTGGAGTGCAGTGGTGCAACTGCAGAATCCCTGAATCCTGGGCTCAAACGATCCTCCTGCCTCAGCCTCCCAAAGTGTCAGGATTACAGGCATGAGCCACCGTGCCCAGCCTCAAATAATTCATATTCACTGGTTAATCCACTCATTGCCTGTTTCCTGCACTGAAACCTTAAAAGGAAGGTCCTCATCCTGTCTCACAGCTGCATCTGCCATTCAGTCGTTGCTCAGGAAAGAGGTGTCATTTTAACAAAAAAACAGACAAACATGACAGACTGATTGCCTAATTTCTGAAACTCGGGGACAGGTGAAGAATGACCTATAATGTTATTCTCTCTACTGGTAGGTATGTTTTAAAACCACCTTACAAAAAGTCTAAAGAAAAGGAATGATGAAAGCGCTCGGCCGGGAATGGCAGCTCACACCTATAATCACAATTGCTTGAACCCAGGGAGCAGAGACTGCAAGAGATCATATCACTGCACTCCAGCCCTGGTGACAGAGCAAGACTCTGTCTCAAAAAAAAAAAAAAGAAAAGAAAAGAAAGCACTCAGAACCTCTGATAAATGACCACAGTGAGGAGACAGGATACAGCAAACAATGACATAACCAAGAGGAAATCAGAGCAAGGAAACCCTCCCTGCTAATAGGCTTGTGCATAGAGGCAGGCGAGCGCCTCCACTCCGTCAGAGCAGAAAGCCGATCTGAGACTGTTCCCATTTGTGTCAATTCAGTGCTACACATACATATCCATAAAGAGTGAAATCATTCTGTGAGGTGACGTTTATTAGGAAACCCAGCAGTCCCTGTCCCTCTTTCCCTTTCTCACTTCTGCCCTTCTCCATGATTTTTTTTTTTTTTTTTTTTTTTTTTTTTGAGACAGAGTCTTGCTCTGTTGCCCAGGCTACAGTAGAGTACAATGGCTCACTCTTGGCTCACTGCAATCTCTGCCTCTCGGGCTCAAGCAAAGTGATCCTTCCACCTCAGTCTCTCAAGGAGCTGAGACTACAGACACATGCCACCATGTCTGCCTAATTTTTGTATTTTCAGTAGAGACAGGGTTTCGCCATGTTGCCCAGGCTGGTCTTAAACTCCTGGACTCAAGCTATCCTCCTGCCTCGGCCTCCGGAAGTGCTGGGATTACAGGTGTGAACCACCTCGCCCTGCCCTCTCCATAATTCTTTTAACGTCTGCCTTCAGAGTGAGCCTTTGGTTGTTCAGCTTGGGGGCATTAGTGACTGATTTCCCATGGCAACAGGTGAAAATGTAGCCCTGTCCTCTCCAACCTTTCCACTTCATCTCCTCCCCACACCTTCTCCACCCAGGAGCATCATAATTTCAATGAGAGCAGCAGTCAGTGTTTACATAAATTATTATCATTGTGGAGAGGCTATCCACAGCTGCGCCTTGTGTATACCATAATTATTTTTCTTTTCCCGCACGACGGTTTATTTTCTCTGGAACTAATAAGAGTCTTGTGTTTTCATTTGCTTTGTTTAATACTTATCACTAATCCCGCCCCAACTCTGCCAACTGTCTCTACTCCTCTCCAGATGTTCCAGCACGTCAGGTGTCCTGCTAATTTCACCTTCTCCTCAAGAATCTCTTCAAGGAGGCTCTGACTAGCTGGGGTCAGAACATGTCTGCTCTCCACGCCAGCAGCTGGCTGGCATCTCCCTCCGGCAGTTTCTGCCCACCTCTCACCTGGGGGAAATCCTTTTCCCACCAGCCTGTCTCTGTCTAGACTTACTACCTCATCTGGGGAGCCCACATCTGCCAATCGCCTCCTTAAAGCACAGGAGCAAATTTAGGAGCATGTCTGAAGATGTCTTTACCCTACCTCCCTTGCCTGAGCGTACACTTCCAGGCTGGAACGCCTTCGCTCAGAATTTTGAAAGCAAGGCCCTCCCGTCTCCTGCCATCCAGTGCTGCTTTGAAAAAGTCCAAGCCCTTCTGCTTCTTTTCATTGTATTTGGAGTTAGTTCTTTCTTTTGCCGTTTTCCACCTGTTTTAATCTTCTGTCTCTTGACCTGTGATGACCTATTTGTGATTCGTTTTTACTTTTTCCTCCTGATTTCACAACAGTACGTCCTGGAGTGGGTATGCAAGCATCTCTTTCCTTTTTTTTTTTTTTTTTTTTTTTTTTGTTCTTTGAGATATAGTCTCACTCTGTTGCACAGGCTGTAATGCAGCGGTGCGATCTCAACTCACTGCAACCTCTGCCTCCCAGGTTCAAGCAATTCCTCTATCTCAGCCTCCCCAGTAGCTATATTTACAGGCTTGTGCCACCACACCCAGCCAATTTTTTTATTTATAGTAGAGATGGGATTTCACTATGTTGGCCAGGCTGGTCTCAAACTCCTGGCCTCAAGTGATCTGTCCACCTTGGCCACCCAAAGGGCTGGAATTTCAGGCGTGAGCCACAGTGCCCAGCCTCTGAACTCTTATTATCCAAATTCTGGGGTCAACAGCTGCAGACATGCTATCAAATAAATCCTTCCCCTCCCAAGCTCTCACTAGTCTCTATCTGAAATTCAGCCTCACTATCCAGGCATTTAGTTATTTATTTATATTATTTATTTTGAGACGGAGTCTTGCTCTGTCACCCAGGCTGGAGTACAGTGGCACGATCTTGGCTCACTGCAACCTCCGCCTCCTTAGTTCAAGTGATTTTCCTGCCTCAGCCTCCCAAGTAGCTGGGATTACAGGTGCTTACCACCACGCCCAAACAATTTTTTTGTTTTGTTTTATTTTAGTAGAGACGGGACTTTACCATGTCGACCAGGCTAGTCTCAATGGAACTCCTGACCTCAGTGATCCACCTGCCTCCCAAGTTGCTGGAATTATAGGCATGAGCCACCACAGCTAGCCTTCCCAGGCCTTTAATATCGGAGTTGGGAAGTGAAGAGGCTAGGAGAGTGAAGGATACCTGCATTTTCACCCATGGTGTTAGCCACTGGGTAGGCCTCTTTAACCCAGAAAGTTTGGGTTCTAGGAAATTATTTTGTGAATTTCATCCTGTTTTCCCTATTCTTTCTTGCTGAAACTTTTTAAAAAGTATTTTATTTTATTTTTTTAGAGATGGGGTCTTGCTCTGTCACTCAGGGTGGATTGCAGTGGCATGATCATAGCTCACTGCAGCCTCGAACTCCCAGGCTCAAGTGATCCTCCCACCTCAGCCTCCCAAGTAGCTGAGACTACAGGTGCACACCACCACACCTGGCTAATTTTTAAATTCTGTTGTAGAGATGGGGTCTTGCTATATTGCCCAGGCTGGTCTTGAACTCCTGGCCTCAAGCGATCCTCTCTCCTCAGCTTTGAAACTCTTATTATTCAGCTGCTGACTCCCTGATCTGATCCTGTTTCTTTTTTCTCTTTTTCCACCTCATTGCTTTTCTATTCTATTTTCTGAGGGAGTTCCTCAACTTTATTTTTCACCCACTAACTGATTTTCTTATTTCTGCTCTTAAATATATATATATATATTTTGTATCTGAGAGTTCTCTTTTTGGATCTCTGAATGCTCCTTTTGGTGGCTTTTTTTTAGAGCTTCCTGCTCCCGCCTCGTGTATGTGATATTTTCTCCATGTGTCCATTAATGGCAGCCTGTTTTCTACGGCTCCTTCCTGCACGCTCTCTTTGCTTCCCCGTGTGTACTGCAGTCTCTATCTCCCGTAGCAGGGGTTTTATTCAGATGCCCTTGGTTATCTGCTCATATTTAAGGGATGAGGATTTTTAAATCTTGATGCCTTGAACACTGGGAGGGGGTTATTAATTATGGGCTTCGTTAGCAAGGGATCCAGCTGGGCCTGCTGACGGGGGACACTCTGATGTCATTAATTTTAGGTCTTTACTCTTGGCCTACTCAGATTCCCCAAAGACACATCCAGCCTCCTGCCTAGAGGGAAAAGCCCCAGCTGGTCATGTTCTGGGAGCCAAAGGGGCCCTGTTCGCTTCCTCCTCCTCTGCCCCATAGGGCACTGCACCCCGACCCTGCACTCAGCTGTGCCTGGTGTTTCCCATTCTTCTCTGAAATATTTTTAAAGTTCCTAAATAGTTACAGAAACTACCACCTTGGTTAACAGCAGGAAGTAATAAGTTGGAGAGTCAATTATCTCCAGGGCTGGAGAACCACGGCCCTGCCTACAGCCACAGACCCACTAAATAGGTGTGAAACTAACAGCTACTCTCTGAAAAGAAAGACAATTTAATAATTGAAACTCAAGATGCAAGGCTTTTTTTTAAAGACAAAGGAGCTGCAAGTGTTACAGTATTATCAATAACTGCTCTTTTTCCACCAATGGCTCCTTCAGCCCTGGGACCAGTCTAGAAGAGAATGACCCGCCAGCCTCAATGACTGCATAGTCAAGGAACGGCACGTCCAAGGTCAGCCAACCAAAATGCCTCTCTTCCACCCTCGATCCCTTCCCACTGGGGTTCCTGGGGATTCCCTCCTTGTACAGGCTGTCTCTTCTCTACAAGGTTACATCTCCTCCAGGATGGCCACAAATGCCTCCAACTCTGCAGGTCTAACCACCCAGCCCCAGCTCTCCTCATTGCAGGTGAGAAGTCCCAGCTGCCCTTGCTGTTACAGGTCATATCCCACAGAGTGCCACAGCCCAGTGGATCTGGCACCATCTTTCAGCTCCATGCCCATCCCCACTCTCTCAGCTACTGTCCCAGACCCATACCCCACAAGGCTACTCAACTCAGCTCCACTGCCCAGACATGAAACCCACCTCCCGTATTCTCACTAGTACCATTTTTCTGAAACACATCTAATCGCATTGCACCCAAACCCTCACCAAAGGAATAAAAGCTCGAACTCCCTCGCACAGCCTTCAGAGCCCTGCACAATCAGAAACCCATCTTTCCAGTCTTTTTTTTTTATTCTGTCACCGAGGCTGGAGTGCAGTGGCCCAAAGTCAGCTTACGGCAACTTCCACCTCCGGGTTCAAGCAATTCTCTTGCCTCAGCAGTTGTGCGCCACCACACCCAGCTAATTTTTGTATTTTTATTGAGACGGGGTTTCACGGTGTTGGCCAGGCTGGTCTCAAACTCCTCACCGTGGTGATCCATTCCCCTCGACCTCCCAAAGTGCTGGGATTACAGGTATGAGTCACAGCACCCAGCCTTCCAGACTTAGCTTCCAGCCCAATCCTCAAACTCCACCTCATCAAGAACACAGCGACCCACCATCTCCCCCAAATGTCACTTTCACTTCCACATCTCTGCATGCCTTTGCCTCCACCTGGAATGTTCTGAACTCCATTCATGCTTCAAGGCCCAACTCATAGGTCCCCTCCACTGTGGAAAATGTCGGAAAATGTCTCCACATTCTGTTAGCGCCTGGACCACAGCCTCAACCCCACACTGTGGTCGCCAGGCTGACCATGAGCTCCCAGGGCAAGGCCCACGCTGTTTCCGACATCTACCCCAGCTTGGCATCTTGCACTCAACTGGAGGTTTGATAATAAAGCCGGAGCCTGCTGAGTGACAGCAGTTACTGCTGGCCCCAAAGCATCAGCCCAAAGTCCCATCAACTCCTATGCAGGGAAATCAAACATCTATGCCATTCCAGGCAGGCGCTCTTTCAGATGTCAACCGTTGCACCTTTGTGTGGCAATTTCCTCACTGCCCCCATTTTCTTTCCGTCCTCACTCTGACTCCAGATACTCACGGAGAGGGGCTAACCCGTGTCCCGGTGTAAGGGTTGGGGGAACCTGCTGAGCTGTCCCCAGCCACCCACAGCCGGGAGCACCACTGTAGGGCCTGGTGTCCTGGAAGATGTACCACGTCCAGCACTGCGCCTGCAACTCACATTCCTATTCACCCCGGGGCTTCCGAGTCCCCACAGCCCCGACTAGGAACTAAATAATTTAATAATGCTGGAAACACTACTGCTTGTTGTGCTGCCTGCCAGACGGAGGCTCTGCCCGAGCCAAGGCTTTTCCAGTGGTGTCCTGGTGGCCGGGAGCCCGCAGAGAAGGTCTGAGTCCCACTGTTCCCGGACTAAATGCACGGTTTCCTCTTGCAGAGGGGCAGGGCTGCGGCTTCTGGAGCGAGAGGTCATTTAAGGGATACCCTGAGCGGCCTGGCGGTGCTGCTGGCCTCTGCAGGCTCCAAGGCTGCGGTCGGAGGGGCCGGGGAGCCCCGTTCAGGTGACAGCGTGCACCGTGGGTGGGGGGGGGGAGTTGGAGGGGGAGATCCGTTCAGGTGACAGCGGGCACGGGGGGTGCGCTCTGGGGGATCGGGGGAGCCCCGTTCAGGTAACAGCGGGCACGGGGTCCCTAGGGGGCCGGGGGCCTTGGAACTCCATGCCAGGGAAGCGGTCATGCCCCTACGGGGCAGCAGAGGCTGATGTCGGGCAGGGGGACTCCTGGGGGCCGGAGGGACAGCTGCAGCCTCTGCTGTCGCTGAATCAGAACCACGGATTTCTCGTCCAGACCCTAAGGAACCGCAGAACGCGCTGATCAGGGCCCCAGGGCTGGGTCCCCAAGGCTGAAGGCGAAGAGCGGGGCTCAGAGAGGGCGCGCGCCAGGCCAAGGTCACAGAGCGCGTCAGCGCGGGGACTCGAACCCGGGGCCATGCCGCGCCCGCCAAGCCGGGCTGAAGAGAACCGACCCGTACCCCTCAGCGCGGCCCGGGACTCCAGCCCCGGCCCCAGGAGCTCCGCACCGGCCGAGAGAGAGGGAGGCCGCGCCCCGAGCCCGTCGCCTGCCGCCTGCCGCCCTCCGCCCTCCGCGCCCCTCAGCTCGCTCGTCTCACCTAGCGCCAGCAGCCGCCGCCACCGCCGCGCCGCGACTAGCGGACCCTCCGGAGGCCGCCCTCGCCGGCCCCGCCCCTGGCGCCTGAGCCCCGCCTCCCGCTCATGTTCTCGCGAGATGTCGCTGTCGCCGGAGGGGCCACGGAGGCCGAAGGGCTTCAGCCCTCAGCGCGCCTGCGCCCCGCCAGCCCGCCCCCGCTGTCGCGAGTCAGTGCCATGTGGCGCCGTATTTACGGCCAGAGATTAGCCCCGCCCACCTGCCGCCATGAGCCACGCCCCCTTTCTCAGCAGCTAATCCGCGGCGTAGACTCTGCCCCGGCGGGCCGGGCGCGCGGCGTCTCCCGGGCGCGCGGCGTCTCCGGGGCGCGCAGCTGTCTCGCTGCTCCAGCCCGGAGCGCCACGCTGCAGTCAAATATGATCCCGTTAGTCAACCTTGATGCAGTGCCTGTTGTTTACCCGACCGGTTCTCGAGCATCGGCTCATTGGCTTAGGATCGTGATGCTTACCGGCTGGGGCTTGCGACTCGCTGTGTGACCTTGGGCAAGTGACTTAACCTCTCTGAGGTTGTCTCCGATCCATAAAATATAATAGGTTAGTGACCCTACCTTGCAGGGAGTTTGTGAGACGAATGAGATGGCACGGGTAAAGAGCTTAGCTAGATGCCTAATGCCTAGTGAGTATGCAGTAATTGTTCTTGGCATCAATGTAGTTTTGTTTGTATGTGTGTTTGTTTAGAGACAGGATATCACTGTCGCCCTGGCTGGGGTGCAGTGGTGCAATCACAGCTTACTGCAGCCTCCACCTCCTGGGTTCAAGCCATTCTCCCACCTTAGCCTCCTGAGTAGCTGGAACTACAGACAGGTGCCACCTCACCCCGATCATTTTTAATTTTTTTTTTTTTTTTTGAGACGGAATCTCGCTCTGTCACCAGGCTGGAGTGCAGTGGCGCGAGATCTCGGCTCACTGCAGCCTCCACCTCCCGGGTTCAAGCGATGCTCCTGCCTCAGCCTTCCGAGTAGCTGGGATTACAGGTGTGCGCCACCACCACCAGCTAATTTTTGTATTCTTAGTAGAGACCGGGTTTGACTATGTTGGCCATGATGGTCTCCATCTCCTGAGCTCGTGATCCACCGGCCTCAGCCTCTTAAAGTGCTGGGATTACAGGCTGCCTTCCAACCCAAAGTCATCTCTTTATTCTTCACTCCCTGCAGCCAATCACAAAGGAGTCCTCACCTGCCAGACCCTGGAAATGTGGAAGTGAGGGAGATGGGCAAGGCCCCTGCCCTCCTGGGGCATATATTCTAGTAGGGAGAAAAGCAAAAAACGACCACCACAAAATATATGTGTATATTATATATACACACTCACAGTAGATAATATGTTTATACATATGTGTAATGCATACATGTTACCTACTATGTGTATGTATGTAGTATATACATTTATATATTGTACACATACATATATAACTGTATTATGCATGTATGTGTATATGTTGCATACATACATATATGTAACTGCATGTACATAAATAATGTGGCAGCCTCTAGCAATGTCTCCCTTGATCCCCGTCTCAGCTTAGAAATTTCTCACTATCAGCAGTGCACAGTGGCTCACACTTGTCATCCCAGCACTTTGGTAGGCTGAAGCGGGGGGATCACGAGGTCGAGAGATCGAGACCATCCTGGTCAACATGGTGAAACAGGGGTCTCTACTAAAAATACAGAAAATTAGCTTGGCATGCTGGTGCATGCCTATAATCCCAGCTACTCAGGAGGCTGAGGCAGGAGAATTGCCTGAACCCAGGAGGCAGAGGTTGCGGTGAGCCAAGATCACACCATTGCACTCCAGCCTTGGTAACAAGAGCAAAACTCCGTCTCAAAAAAAAAAAAACAAAAAACAAAAGCCAGGCTGGGCAAGGTGGCTTATACCTGTAATCTCAGCACATTGGGAGGCTGAGGTAGGTGGGTGGGTCATCTGAGGTCAGGAGTTCGAGACCAGCCTGGCCAACATGGTGAAACTCCATCTCTACTAAAAATACAAAAATTAGCCGGGCATGGTGGCAGGCACCTGTAATCCCAGCTACTCAGGAGGCTGAGGTGGGAGAATTGCTTAAACCTGAGAGCAGAGGCTGCAGTGAGCCAAGATCATGCCATTGCACTCCAGCCTGGGAGACAGAGTAAGACTCTGTCTCAAAACTAATAAATAAATAAATTAAATAAATAAACAACATTATTACTTTTGTTATGTCAGTTTCACCTCTTACATTAGCAGCATCTTGAATACACTAAATGCCCCTGAATTGTTCACTTTAAAATGGTTACTTTTACCTTATGTCAACTTCACCTCTTATATCAGCAACATGCAGATATATTTTACTTACCCTCTCTGAAGTGGCTATACCATATCTCCTGGTTTACAGATAAGGAGGCAGGGTACCAGAGAAGGTAACCAACTAGCCAGAGACACAGAGTTGTATAAGTGACAGAGCCAGGACCCGAATCCAAATTATAGGCCCCAAAGATGGAGCCATGCTACAGCCTTGTGACTTCCTTGGCCAGGGCCTCAGCTTGGCCCTGGAGACACCTCACTGTGATGTCTCTCATCTCCTCTTCTAGACTCCAAGCTCCTTCAAGCTGGATGCCCATCCCCCCAGCAGCTCCGTTAGCTGCCACCCACCTTTAGGGCCCCTCGGCCCCTCTGCAAAGGCTGTGGTCTCCCCAGGGCTGACCACAGCCTGGCCCAGCCTCTGCGTTTTACTTTGAGGTATTTCAATGTCCCTACTGGCTACAACTATTTCTGGTTTCATAACCAGGGTTGCAACAGAGGAAAAATAGAAGTAACTGTGGCTTGGGCAAGAGATCAGCCAGGAAACATCAGCTACTACTAATAGTAGCAGCTATGCTACGAAGTTCTGGGAGGTTCTTTTTTTTTTTTAAGAGACAAGGTCTTGCTCTATCACCCAAGCTGGAGTGTGCAGTGGTGCCATCTTGGCTTACTGCAGCCTCAGCCTCCTGGGTTTAAGTGGTCCTCCTGCCTCAGGCTCCTAAGAAGCTGGGACTACAGGTGCACACTAACTACCATGCCTTTCTAATTTCTTTCTTTTTTTTTTTTTTGGTAGAGCTGGGGATCTCACTGTGTTGGCCAGGCTGCTGCTGGGAGATCCTGATGACTTCTGGCCTTTGGACCCATGTAAGCATCAATAGGATATGAAAAAAAAAAAAAAAAAAAAAGGTCTGTGAATTGAAAATTCAACTGACCATGTAGATGATATGAAAATCCAAGAGGGGACAGACACAGTGGCTCACACCTGTAATCCCAGAGCTTTGGGAGGCTGGTGAGGGTGGATCACTGGAGGTCAGGAGTTCAAGACCAGCCTGGTCAACATGGCAAAACTCTGTCTCTACTAAAAATACAAAATTGAGCCAGGCGTGGTCGTGGGCATCTGTAATCCCAGCTACTCAGGAGGCTGAGGCAGGAATTCTCCGCTTGAACCAGGGAGGTGGAGGTTGCAGTGAGCCGAGATCGTGCCACTACACTGCAGCCCGGGCAACAGAGTGAGACTCCGTCTCGAAAACAAAAATGGAAAATCCAAGAAGGCCAGGCACAGTGGCTCACACCTGTGATCCTGGCACTTTGGGAGGCCAAGGCGGAAAGATCATTCGCACTCAAGAGTTCCAGACCAGCCTGGGTAACAAGGTGAGACCCTGTCTGTACAAAAACAATAAAATAAAATAAAATAACCTAAGAGCATGGACGAAGGAGCCTTCCTGATTCACTGTGAGCTCACTCTTCCCCACCCCCATCCCTGTCTGTCTTCGCTGCATTGTTTTGGGATGCTAAGAGGGAGGTGGTAGGAACCCAGGCCTGGATGCTAAGGCCGTTACTCAGCTGCGGTATGACCTTGGACTTCCATTTCCTTCTCTGCATACTGCTTGAAATAATTGCCCCTCCCCTGCCATGGCCATGCGTGGGAGCCGAGACATGCAAAGTGCTAGCACCTACCAGGTTTGCACCCAGAGCGGGGCTGCAGGTGCTGCGGTGGCTCCAGTGGAGGCGACGGTGACTTAGGTATACGCAGTGGTGCAGGAAGAGGACCAAGCTGACAGATAGTGGGGAGACAGCAGCTAGAATGGATACAGCAGGTTTGGGGATCAGCCAAAGGAGGGAAGGAGAGGAGCCGGGGTGATGCCTCGATTGCTGGGCGGGCAGTGGAGTGGATGGTGATACCAGATGAGAGATCGGAGACCACAGACGAGAATGGTTTTGGGAAGCAAACTTTATGAACTTGGTGTTGTATATGCTGACTTAGACACACCCACAGGACATCACACTTGTCAGGAGGCCGTTGGATGTTTGTGTTTTGAACCCGGGGAAAGGAGATACAGGCACCGGAGTCATCACTGTGGCAGCTAAAGGGATGTGTATGGTGTTGTCACCCAGAGGCCACCATACATGGCCCGTCTTCCCGCCTTGTCCCATGCCCCAGTCCTGCCAAGCCCTCTCCACCTCCTCCTGCCCTACCCTCCTGGTGGCTGGAATGGCCAGTACCCGGTAGAGGCTGTGGAGGTGACAGTTCGTTCTGTAGGCAACAGGAGCCCCCCGAAAGGGAGGGAAGGGGGCGGACTCTGGGCCAGTCCTGTGGAAGCCAAGGTGGAGTGGACCTAGGCCCTGGCTTCAGGACATCTCAGAGAAATGGTGGATCAGCCCAACTCCCTGTTCCACATGCTGAGGCCTAGCACAGGGGTGTGGACAGGAAGTGTCAGGGACTCTGTGGGGGAAGGCACTGTGAATTGTAGCCAAGTCCTAATGCTCCATGCTTGGACTGCAGCCACCAGAATGTCTGTGTCCTTCCTTCCCGAGCTCATGTGTTCACACCAAGGTGATGGTGTTCAGAAGTGGGGCCTTTGGGAGGGGAAGGGGTCATGAGGGTGGAGCCCTCAGCAATGTGATTAGACCCCAGAGAGTCCCTCCCCTTCTTTTTTTTTTCTTTTTTTTTTTGACAGAGTCTCACTCTGTCACCCAGGCTGAAGTGCAGTGATGCGATCTCGGCCCACTGCAACCTCCACCTCCCTGGTTCAGGCGATTCTCCTGCCTCCACCTCCCGAGTAGCTAGGATTCCAGGTGCCCACCACCACACTCGGCTAATTTTTTTTTTTTTTTTTTTTTTTGTATTTTTAGTAGAGACGGGTTTTCACTATGTTAGCCAGCCTGGTCTCGAACTCCTGACCTCAAGTGATCTGCCCACCTTGGCCTCCCAAAGTACTGGGATTATAGGCATGAGCCACCAAGTCCAGCCTCCTCTTCCTCCTCTTTCTACTGAGTAAAGTTACAAAAAGAAGGTGGCCATCTGCAACCCAGAAGAGAGCCCAACCACACTGGTACCCTAATCTTGTGATTTTAGGAGAAATAACGTCTGTTGTTCATAAGCCACCCAATCTATGGGACTCTGTTGTAGCAGCCTGGACTGACTAGGCCCCTTATCTATGCAAAAACTTCAGAAAGACATGGGGGGTGGGAGTGGAGGGGTGCATGCATCTTCAGCCTCCTCAGCGGAATTAGCATGGCCTGTTCTCCCAGGAGTTTGAGACCAGCCTGGGCAACAAAAAAAGACCCTCTTTATACCAAAAACAAAATGTTTTTTTTAAGTGGGTGTGGTGGTGTATGCCTGTAGTCCCAACTGCTCTGGACGACAAGGTGGGAAGATCATTTGAGTCCAGGAGTTAGAGACCAGCCTGGGCAACACAGCAAGACTCTGATTTTTGTTTTGTTTGTTTGTTTGTTTGTTTGTTTTTTAAAGACGGGGTTTCACCATGTTGGTCAGGCTGGTCTTGAACTCCCGACCTCAGGTGATCTGCCCGCCTTGGCTTCCAAAGTGCTTGGATTACAGGCGTGAGCCACCACGCCCGGCCCTTGTTTGTTTGTTTTTTGAGATGGAGTCTCACTTTGTCACCCAGGCTGGAGTGCAGTGGCCCTATCTCAGCTCTTTGCAACCTCCACCTCCGGGGTTCAAGCGATTTTCCTGCCTCAGCCTCCCGAGTAGCTGGGACTACAGGCTGGCGCCATGACGCCCATCTCATTTTTGTATTTTTAGTAGAGATAGGGTTTTACCATGTTGGCCAGGATGGTCTCAAACTCCTGACCTCAAGTGATCCACTTGCTTCGGCCTCCCAAAGTGCTGGGATTATAGGCATGAGCCACGTGCCGGCCCGAGACCCTGTTTATACAAAAAAAAAAAAAAAATTTAATCGGGTGGTGGTGTACGCCTGTAGTCTCAAGTGCTCTGGAGGGCAAGGCAGGAGGATCGTTTGAGCAACACAAGAACCCTATTTACACACACAAAAATTTCAAAATTTGGGTATGGTGGTTCTTACCTGTAGTCCCAACTGCTCCAGAAGCTGAGATGGGAGGATCTCTTGAGGCCAGGAGTTCAAGATCAGCCTGGACAGCAGAGGGAGACCCCACCTCTACCAGAGGAAAAAAAAATGAGCTGGGCATGGCGGTACACACCTGCAGTCACAGCTACCCCAGAGGTCAAGGTGAGAGCATCACTTAAGACCAGGATTTGAGTCTGCAGTGAGCCGAGATTGTGCCACTGCACTCCAGGCTTCATGACAGAGTGAAACCCTGTCGCTAAAAAAGTAATAATTTTTAAAATTAGGGGCCAGGTGCAGTGACTCATGCCTGTAATGCCAGCACTTTGGGAGACCAAGGCAGGTGGATCATCTGAGGTCAGAGATGCACATTTGCACCTGAGGCTTGCATTAATCAGCTTGGCTACCATAACAAAAATACCATAGGCTGAGCGCCATGGCTCATGCCTGTGATCTTAGCACTTTGAGAGACCAAGCAGGGAGGGTTGAGGCCAGGAATTTGAGACAAACCTAGGCAACAAGTAGGACCCTATCTCTACAAAATATTTTTTAATTAATTAAAAAATATATTAGCTGGACATGTTGGTGCATGCCTGTAGTCCTAGCTACTCAGGAGACTGAGGTGGGATGATCCCATGAGTCCAACAATTGGAGGCTACATTGAGCTATTATTGTACCCCTGCACTCCAGCTGGGCTACAGGGAGAGACCCTTTCTTTTTAAAAAAAAAAAAAAAAAAAAAAAAAAGGCCAGGCATGGTGGCTGAGGCCTGTAATCCCAGCACTTTGGGAGGGCAAGGCGGATGGATCACCTGAGATCAGGAGTTCGAGACCAGCCTGGCCAACATGGTAAAACTCCCTCTCTACTAATAATATAAAAATTAGCCAGGCATGGTGGCAGGCGCCTGTAATTCCAGCTACTCAGGAGGCTGAGGTAGGAGAATTGCTTAACCCGGGAGGCAGAGGTTGCAGTCAGCCAAGGTCGCACCACTGCACTCCAGCCTAGGTGACAAGTGTGAAACTCTGTCTCAAAAAAAAAAAGCCGGATGTGTGGTGGTGCATGCCTGTAGACCCAGCTACTTGGGAGGCTAAGGTGGGAGGATTACTTGAGCCCAGGAGTTCAAGGCTGCAGTGAGCTATGATCACGCCACTGTCCTCCAGCCTAGGGGACAGAGTGAGGCCTTATCTCTACAAAAATAAAAATGAGGAAATTAGCCACATGTGGTGGCACACCTGTAGTCCCAACCAGTCAGGAGGCTGAGGTGGGAGGACTGCTTGAGCCCAGGAGGTCAAGGATGCAATAAGCCATAATTGCACTACTGCACTCCAGCCCAGGTGACAGAGTGAGATCCTGTCTCAAAAACAATAACTACAACAAATTAAAAAAAAAAAAAAAAAAAGGCTGAGGGCCTCCCACTTCAGCCTCCCAAAATGTTGGGATTACAGGTGTGAGCCACACTCCAGCCGTCACTCCTATTTTACAGATGAGGTTACATCCCTGCAGAAACCCAGGGAAGAGAGGACCTTCTCCCACAAGATGGATAGGGTCACAGTCAGTTGGAGTTTGCAGGGTCTTCCAGGCACAGGCAGGGGACAGAAAGGGATGGCCTAGGCAAAGGCATGGGCACAGCAGAGCCAGGAAGCATGAAGGCAGCTGGCAGAGTGCCCTGGGCATTTGTGAAAGGTCCTATGATCTGCCCAGCTCTGCAAGGAGCCGTGGGATGGGAACCTGGGAGGAGACCACGGAAGGTGAAGCAGCATGAGGTGAATACATCCTGATTTTTCAGAAGCTGTGAGCCAGTGTTTGAGCCAGAATATTGGATCCCTCTCAGGGCCTCAGCTTTGCCATCCATGACAGGGGGAGGGTGGCTGAGTCTTCTGCATGCTCGTACAATACCCATTCTCCCATTTTTCCTGATTAACAGAACCCTGGTTGTATTGGTAATGGCAATAGACACTGCTTTTTGTTTGTTTGTTTGTTTTTTGACAGAGTCTCCCTCTGTTGCCTAGGCTGGAGGGCAGTGGTACGATTTCAGCTCACTGTAACCTCCACCTCTCGAGTTCAAGCAATTGTCCTGCCTCAGCCTCCCGAGTAGTTGGGATTACAGGTACCCACCACCACCCCCAGATAATTTTTGCATTTTTAGTAGAGATGGGGTTTCACCATGCTGGCCAGGCTGATCTCGAGCTCCTGATCTCAAGTGATCTGCCTGCCCCAGCCTCCCAAAGTGCTGGGATTACAGGTGTGAGCCATCGCACCAGCGAACACGAACCTCTTGAAGTCATCTCCGACTGCATCTTTTTTTTTTTTTTTTTTTGAGATGGAGTTTATCTCTTGTTGCCCAGGCTGGAGTGCAATAGCGCAATCTCGGCTCACTGCAACCTCCGCCTCCCCAGGTTCAAGCAGTTCTCATGCCTCACCCTCCCAAGTAGCTGGGATTACAGGCACCTGCCACCATACCCAGCTAATGTGTGTATGTGTGTGCGTGTGTGTGTGTGTGTGTGTATTTTTAGTAGAGATGGGGTTTCTCCATGTTGGCCAAGCTGGTCTCGAACTCCTGACCTCAGATGATCCACCTGCCTCAACCTCCCAATGTGCTGGGATTATAGGTGCAAGCCGCCATGCCCAGCCTATTTTTTTTAATTTATTGTAGACAAGAAAAAAATTAATTTTTTGTGTCTCATTGTGTTGCCCAGGCTGGTCTCAAACTCCTGGGCTCAAGTGATCCTCCCAGCTTGGCCTCCCAAAGTGCTGAAATTACAGGCATGAGCCACTATGCCTGGTCAAATCTTATCTATCTATCTAGCTATCTATCTATCCATCCGTTTATCCATCCATCCTATTGATTCTGTTTCTCTGGAGAATGCTGACCAATGCAGAGGGCAAGACAGAAATGCAGAGGAGCCTGGGCCCCTGACGACTTTGGGGAGGACGTTACCCAGCACCACCCCCAGACTTGTTTCTGCGTGAGAGAAAAATAAGCCCTGTCTTGCTTAAGCCATTGTTGTGGGGTTTTTCTGTTATTGGCAAACAATCTCAGCCCCTAAGAGGTGCAGGGGAGGCCATGTGCCCTGCAGTTCAGGTACCCCAAATCACACCCACAATTGTTGCTTCATCCCGGTACTGCCTGGACTATTATGGAGTTAATTTTTTTCTTTAAAGAAACTCATTCTTCAAGATATCAAGTCAAAAAGGAAAGAAAGAGAGAGAGAGAAAAAGAGAGAGAGGAAGGAAGGAAGGAACTCATTTTTCGGGTTTCAGGTAAGGTGGCTCATGCCTGTAATCTCAGCATTTTGGGAGGCCAAGGTGGGTGGATTGCTTGAGATCAGGAGTTCAAGACCAGCCTGGCCAAAATGGTGAAACTCTGTCTCTATCAAAAACACAAAAAATGAGCCAGACATGGTGGTGAGCACCTGTGATCCCAGCTACTCAGGAGGCTGAGGCAGGAGAATCACTGGAACCTGTGAGGCAGAGGTTGCAGTGAGATCACACCACTGCACTCTAGCCTGGGCAACAGAGAAAAAAAGAGAGGCTGAGGCAGGAGAATCGCTTGAACCAGAGAGGCAGAGGCTACAGTGAGTGAAGACTGCACTCCAGCCTGGGCAACAGAGTGAGATTCTGTGAAAAAAAAAAAAGGAAAAGAAACTCATTTTTTCAGTTTAACCTCATTTAAAATATATTATTGATAAACTCAAGTGTCTGATGGCTTCATTATATATTTTTAATATGCATTACAATGAATGTATAGTCTTTAACATTAAAAAGATTTGTCCATGAACCTCTTTTCTTTTCTTTTCTTTTCTTGAGATAGGGTCTTGCTCTATCACCCTGGCGGGAGTGCAGTGATACATCTCAGCTTACTGCAACTTCCACCTCCCAGGCTCAAGTGATCCTCCCACCTCAGCCTTCCAAGTAGCTGGGACTATGCCTGGCTAATTTTTAAATTTTTGGTAGAGATGGGGGTTTTCCTATGTTTCCCAGGCTGGTCTCAACCTCCTGGCTTCAAACCAATTCTCCTGCTTTGGCCTCCCAAAATGCTGGGTTTACAGGTGTGACTCAGCACACCAGCCAACATGAACCTCTTGAAGTCATCTCCCACCCCTCTAAGGGGGGTTCTTAGCATCAGGGTCTGGGCCCACCAGACATAAGGGACCTGAGTCCCAGGCTGGCTTCAGCACAGAGATCTGGGGCCATGTAGGAAAATGGAATTCTGCTGGGCCCGGTGGCTCATGCCTGTAATCCCAGCACTTTGGGAAACCAAAGCAGGAGGATCACTTGAGCTCAGGAGTTCAAGACCAGCCTAGGCAACATGGCAAAACCCCATCTCTACCAAAAATACAAAAACTTAGCCCAGCGTGGTGGCATGTGCCTTTGCTCCCAGCTACTCGGGAGGCTGAGGCAGGAGAATTGCTTGAACCTGGGAAGTAGATGTTGCAGTGAGCTGAGATCGTGCCACTGCACTCTAGCCTGGGCAACAGAGCGACACTCCATCTCAAAAAAAAAAAAAAAAAGAAAGAAAGAAAGAAAAAAGGAGGAGGCTGAAGCAGGAGAATTGCTTGAACCTGGGAGGTGGAGGTTGCAGTGAGCCGAGATTGCACCACTGCACTCCAGCCTGAGCAACAAGGGTGAAATTATATCTCAAAAAAAATAAAGAAAAAAAAGGGCCGGGTGCAGTGGCTTATGCCTGTAATCCCAGCACTTTGGGAGGCTGAGGTGGGCAAATCACCTGAGGTCAGGAGTTTAAGACCAGCGTGACCAACATAGAGAAATCCTGTCTCTACGAAAAATACAAAATTATCCAGGTATGGTGGTGCATGCCTGTCATTTCAGCTACTCGGGAGGCTGAGGCAGGAGAATGGCTTGAACCCAGGAAGTGGAGGTTGCAGTGAGCCAAGATCTCGCCATTACACTCCAGTATGCCCAGCTAGACTCCTCAGGAGACCCTGGAAGGACAATACAGCTTTAAGGAAGCCCCCAGGCCATCTTCCTACACAGCAGGGATGCTGCTGTGATGTTTAGCTTTGCAGTTTGTACAACATGCACTGGGTGCCCACTTCGGGGCAGGCATGCACGGGGCCAAAAGCCACCCCCTACTCAGCAGGGGTGAAGGAGGAGGCTGCCGCCTCTACCCAAAGTCCATAGATCTTGTCCCTGTTCCCCAAGTTACTCCTGCCAGCTTCGCAGCCCGACACAGAAAGGGGTCTCTTGTCGCAAGGGAGATGGCTGTGACCCCCATGGCCTCCAGACAAGGGGTCCCTGAGAGCAAGGGATGAGGGCTCTTAGTTGAAAGCTGGGTGAATCACACCAGACAAGGTGTGATTCAGCGCCATCTCTCCACAGGATGGCGCTCAGAGTTTTTCTATAGTTTTTTTTTCTACATTGAAAAAATGTGTATAGCCCTAATGCACTTAGAACCATGACCTACAGCTTCCCAGCTCACACGGCTTTCGTGTCCATTTCCAGGTGCCTTGCAAGTCTATCCTGTGTCCAGGCCTTTGCAGCTTTTTCTCTCTACATCACTGGAGTGCTGGGAGAGACATTAGAATGTGGTGGGGGATGGGGATGGGAGAATGTTCTAGTCTTTCCCTGATGCCCACTTACACAAGAGCCTATGTGGCACAGGGAAGGGACCCAGGCCACTCTGCAGGCTGGCCTGGGGTTGTGGGGGTAGAGGACAAGCTCTTCCTGACCCTGCAAGCTGTGGCAGCTTGGGTATCCCTTGTGGCTTCTGCAGTGTGACCCTGAAGGGTGGGCAGTGGCCTAGTGTCCCCATATCACAGAAAGTGTTCTCCCAGAGCAGAAACCAGGATGTGGAGTGATCTCAGAAAAAGCATCTGCAATTGAGAATGACCCCAAAAAGGCCTTTGGGAAGGGCCCCCACACTCCACGAACGGCTCTTTTCCTGCAAGGAGGCAGCCACTGGCTCTGGCACAAGGGCTGTGGAAAGCTGGGCTTGGGGGTTCTGCCCCCAAAGTGTCCCTGCCGAGAAAGTCCACTGTCTCTCACATCGAGCTTCAGGGCTAAGAGCTCCTGTGCCGTGGACTGGTGTTCTGGTCTTCCCGTGGCCGGCACTGCTTGACACCACCACTATCCTATTTTGGTCTTCTTGGCTTCTTGGCGCTGCCGCCCTGGCACTCGTAGGGGCGGCTGGGGGGCAGTGGGCTATGGCGCTGGCCTCCTCTGTCCGTGGACCCCGGGAGGGATGAAGAGACTTCAGTCTGAGGCCGAGGCAGGCTCAAGTGGAGCTGGTGCCCCAGCAGGGGTACCCTGGCCAGGCGCCCTGTCTAGTGTGGGCTCCCTGGCTCTGGCCTGAGCTTCCAACACACACAGTTCAGCGCACACAGGACCCTTCCTCCTCCAACCTGCCTGGGCCCTGGGGCACTGTCTGAGCCCTCTGGGACTTCACCTCGTGAGCCCAGGCCACCCTTCCCAGTCTGACTTGGCCTCTGCTGTTCTTATAATGCTGGGCCTGTCCCTAGGACCCTCCTAAAGCCACTTTCCCCAGGTGGTGGGCGTACCCAGCAGCTCCAGCCAGAGGTGACAACTACAAGGGGATCCTTGTGGACCATTTCCCATCCCTCATGTTTAAAGACACACTGTCGGACCTGGCCATGCACCATTGACTATTGTGTAGTATGCTCTGGGGTGGGAGCCTCCAGCCCAAGGTTGTGGCTTGGAAACACTTCTGAGACCCTTTGCCCAAGATTCCTTAAAGGAATGTCATAATAATACATTCTTAGCCTTTTCTGAAACAGTAACACAAGGGAATGGGTTAAAGGTACAGCAGGAGAAACTGAGGTTAGACACAAGAAGGACCTCCCACAAGGGCCCAGCCCTCCCAGTGGTCTTTTTCTTTTGAGATGGAGTCTTGCCCTGTCACCCAGGCCGGAGTGCAGTGGTGCGATCTTGCCTCCTGGGTTCAAGCAACTCTCCTGCCTCAGCCTCCTGAGTAGCTGGAATTACAAGCACCCACCACCACACCAAGCTAATTTTATATTTTTAGTAGAGACGGGGTTTCATCATGTTGGCCAGGCTGGTCTCAAACTCCTGACCTCAGGTGATCCCCCTGCCTTGGCCTCCCAAAGTGCTGGGATTACAGGCGTGAGCCACCACACCCAGTCCTCCCAGTGGTCTTGAAGCCTATTGATTTATAACCATCCTTCCTGGATGATTTGGTTGTCAGCTGGTTCAGGGAGTGAAAAATAGTGCCAGTGATTCCAGAGAGAGTTTCCTATCTCCAGAAAGGAATCCAGGGAACAGCTGCCTCATGGGTTGTGGTGAGGATGACAGGGACACAGACCCTAAAATGACTTAAACGGTAGCTGAGATTTAGCAAATACCCTGCAAAATCAGTGGCCTTCTTGGTTCAAGACATAGAAAGAAGAAGAAAAGAAGAGGGTATGGGGCACAGTAACTTAAGCCTGTAATCCCAGCACTTTGGGAGACCAAGTTAGCAGGATTGCTTGCGCCCAGGAGTTTGAGACCAGCCTGGGCGACATAGCGAGATCCTACCTTTACAAAAACTAAAAAAAGAAAAAATTATCTGGGCATGGAGTCCCATGCCTGTAGTACCAGCTACTCAGGAGATTGAGTGGGGAGAATTGCCTGGGTCCAGGAGTTCCAGGCTGCAGTGAGTTATGATTATCCTACTGAACTCCAGCCTGGGCAGCAGAGGGAGAACCTGTCTCTAAAACAAAAATAAAAATCATTAAAAAAATCTAAAAGGAGAGAAGACAAAAGAGAGGAGGGAGAACAGCTCTATTACAACAACAACATTGTCTTTTCTTTTCTTTTTTTTTTTTTTTTTTTTTTTTGAGACAGAGTCTAGCTTGTCACCCAGGCTAGAGTGCAGTGGCATGATCTCAGCTCACTGCAACCTCCGCCTCCCAGGCTCGAGCAAGCAATTCTCCTGCCTCAGCCTCCCAAGTAGCTGGGATTACAGGCACACACCACCATGCCCAGCTAATTTTGTATTTTAGTAGAGACAGGGTTTTACCATGTTGGCCAGGCTGGTCTTGAATTCCTGACCTCAGGTGATCTGCCCACCTTGGGCTCCCAAAGTGCTGGGATTATAGGCATGAGCCACCGTGCCTGGTCATGTTTTCGTTTTTAGGGTTAATGCCCAGGACCAGGCCCGATGTGGTGGCTCATGCCTGTAATCCCAGCCCTTTGGGAGGGCAAGGCAGGTAGATCACTTGAGGTCGAGAGTTCAAAACTAGCCTGGGTAACATGGTAAAACCCTGTCTCTTCTAAAAATACAAAAATTAACCAGGCGTGGTGGCACACACCTGCAATCTCAGCTACTCAGGAGGCTGTGGCATGAGAATCACTTCAACCCAGGAGGCAGAGTTTGCAGTGAGCTGAGATGTCAACACTGCATTCCAGCCTGGGTGATGGAGTGAAACTGTCTCAAAAATAAATAAATAAATTAATTAATTAACTAAAGTTCATGCCCAGGACTGGCCATGTTCCAGAGCTTTGCTGTCCACTGTGGTAGCCACTGGCCACATGTGCCTACTGAGCCTTGAGATGCAGAACTGGGATGTACTGTGCTGTTGGTGGGGAGCAGAGGTACACGTGTACTGCTATTCCTCCCCTGGATGAGGGCCTTGGTGGTGAGGAAGCTGATGTGCACCGGTACTGCTATCCTTCCCCGACTCCTCCCCATGGAGGTCAGCTTGAGAATCCCAGAAGCCAGAAGCATGGAAGCTACAGGATCACAAGGGGTGGGAGGAGACAGGCACTGACCTTGGATGTCCCGGGGCAGGAGGGGCGCCCTGCTTGGGCTTGCACTGCTCTGCCACACAGCGCTGGGGAAGGTGAAGCTGACTTCCGGCACATGGAGAGTGTTCTCATCTAAACAGTGAGACAGAGGCAAAAGAAGGAGATGATTTTTAGGGACCACCCAGTGAATTGCGTGAATAAAACTAAATAAGGCATAATACCTACAACAGATTGAGTACCTACAAAAAGCCAGGCTCTTTACTTAAGACACTTCATGTGTGCACCCCACAGCCTTGGGAGGGGATTATTTTTTATGTGAGCTCCTGTCCTTCGTCCTTTCTGGAACCTCTACTGTGCCAGAAAAAGGGTCTTGTCCCAGACCCCAAGAGCTGGTTCTTGGATCTTGTGCAGTAAAGAATTCAGGATAAATCAGAGTATGGTGAAGTTAAGATATTTTATGACTGGGTGTGGTGGCTCGATCCTGTAATCCCACACTCTGGAAGGCCGACGCAGGTAGATCGCCTGAGGTCAGGAGTTCAAGACAAGCCTGGCCTACATGGTGAAACCCTATCTCTACTAAAAAATGCAAAAATTAGCTGGGTATGGTGGCACACTCCTGTAATCCCAGCTACTCAGGAGGCTGGGACAGGAGAATCACTTGAACTTGGTAGGCGGAGTTTGCAGTGAGCTGAGATGGTGCCACTGCACTCCAGCTTAGTCGACAAAGTGAGGCTCAGTCTCCAAAAACAAGACAACATTATTACAGAGAACAGCATCTTCAGTAAGCAAGAGGTGGGGCCAGGCACAATGGCTTAACATGTATAATCTCAGCACTTTGGGAGGCTAGGCACAAGGATTGCTGGAGCCCAGGAGTTCAAGACCAGCCTGGGCAACACAGCAAAATTCCATCTCTATAAAAAATATCAAAATTAGCCGGGCATGGTGTTGCACACCTGTAGTCCCAGCTACTGGGGAGACAGAGATGGCAAGATCCCTTAAGCTAGGGAAGGCAAGACAGCAGTGAGCCATGACTGCACCTCTGCACTCTAGACTGGGTAACAGAGCAAGACCCTGTCTCAAAAAATAATTAAAAGTAAAAATAAGGGAGAGTGTTCTTTATTTTAAACGCTGTGATCAGCTTTTGACTGGCTACTAGTATTGTTGCTTTCCTACATTACTATTGACTTCAGCAAGAATTTAAGAGTGTCCTATTATTTTTAAAGCAAAGCCTATTTGTAAACTAAAAACGACTTTTGTTCTTAAAGCACTGGGTCATTTCCATGAGTTCTGGGTCTTTATTAACATCATTAACTTATTCCCTCAACCATAAACATCTTATAACCAAAAGGGCCCAGCCCCCTGGGAATGTCACCAGCAGGTTTGGCTTTGTCTGGCCTTTATTAAAGATGGCATCAGTCTGGTTAGGACACCTCTAACACTACCCCGCCCTCAACTCTTGGGTCTTTTTTCCTTCTCCAGCAGCAGCTATGCTCTTCCTTTTCTTCTTTCTTCTTTCAGCTGGCTGTTACATGGCAATAAAGATGATTGTCTGGGTTTACTGAACAAAGTTTTATCAGACATCACCCTCAAACAGAAGAGGGGCCAGGTGCAGTGGCTCACGCCTGTAATCTCAGCACTTTGGGAGGCCAAGGTGGTCGGATCACTTGAGACCAGGAGTTTGAGGCCAGCCTGGCCAATGTGGTGAAACCCAGTCTCTACTAAAAATACAAAAATTATCCAGGCATGGTGGGACGCACCTATAATCCCAGCTACTCAGGAGGCTGAGGAATGAGAATCACTTGCACCTGGGAGGTGGAGGTTGCAGTGAGCTGAGATTGCACCATTGCACTCCAGCCTGGGCAACGAGAGTGAAACTCCATCTCAAAAATAATAATAAAATAAAAACACAGAATCTAGGCCATTGATCACCAACTGTAGCATCATCAAATACCCATAGAGGTCTCAACTTCTGTGCTTCCCTTGGTGCAGTTGGGAACAATTGGTGGACACCTTTCAAGGAGCAGTGACACCACAAATCTGCTTTCACCCCAGTGACAGATTGGAGCGCTAATATCCCACAGTGGGGTGGGGTGCAGATGTTCATGCCACTGTCCCTCTACGGTGAGGAAGTCATCTCACAACAACTATTTCTGGATGGTGGGGTTTACAAGTGATTGAATGATTGATTGATTGATTGATTTCTTTCTTTCTTTCTTTCTTTCTTTCTTTCTTTCTTTCTTTCTTCTTTTTTATTTCGAAACAGAGTCTTGCTCTGTCGCCAGGCTGGAGTGCAGTAGCATGATTCTGGCTCACTGCAACCTCCACCTCCCGGGTTCAAGTGATTCTTCTGCCTCAGCCTCCCAAGTAGCTGAAACTACAGGCGTGCACCACCACGCCCAGCTAATTTTTGTATTTTTAGTAGAGATAGGGTTTCACCACGTTGGCTAGGATGATATCAATCTCTTGACCTCATGATCTGCCTGCCTCGGCCTCCCAAAGTGCTGGGATTACAGGCGTGAGCTACCATGCTGGGCCAGTTTCTTTTTGTTTATAATTTTAATCTATGTTGCAAGACTTTTTTTTTTTATTTTTTTTATGATGTGAGACAGAGTCTTGCTGTTTTGCCCAGGCTGGAGTGCAGTGGTACAATCTTGGCTCACTGCAACCTTGACTCACTGCAACCTCTGCCTCCCGGGTTCAAGCGATTCTCTTGCCTCAGCCTCCTGAGTAGCTGGGATTACAGGTGCCTTCCACCACACCTAGCTACTTTTTTATATTTTTAGGAGAGACGGGGGATTTCACCATGTTGGGCAGGCTGGTCTCAAACTCCTGACCCTGTGATCTGCCCACCTCGGCCTCCCAAAGTGCTGGGATTACAGGTGTGAGCCACTGCGCCTGGCCTTGTTGCAAGATTTTCACAACCAACATATATTCTCTTTGAAATAAGAGCAGCTCCAGAAGCCGGGCCGCAAACCTATGAACAAGGCCCAGGGGCCGGGGTACAGCTGGCAGAAGGGCAGCCTACTGTGTATGCCCAATGTTCATCATTATTTTAACTTCTGTTGGGATGCTGGACAGGCCAGAATCAAAACTGAACTCCTTGCTAATAATTCTTTTCCCAATGCCACTGGCCTTGGCTCACTCACTGCCCTAAGAAAACCTGAAACTCACTCACAGCAAAGAGCAGACAACTGATAACAGCCCAAACTGTCACACTCTCTCAAGATGTACATTCCAAAGGAGGGAGGGAGACTTAAGATACAGGAAGAAAAGTAATGTGCTATTTTCTTTCATGATCCTGTACCTGCGTGGAAACTGAGGCTGGGTTTTATCTTGGAGGCCGCAGGGAAAAAGCTCTTTCCTGATGACTTTGACAGTGGAAGGAGTGCTGGGGGCAGCTGACCCTCCGCCGAATGCTCCACACAGGGAGATGGCAGCTTCTCCCTCGCCTGCAGGGAAAATCACACAGCAGGGCTGGAGTGAGGAATGGGTGGTATAGGGATTGTGCATCAAGGTCATTCTGAGCTAAAGTCATGCACTGATTAGACACCTACTGAGTACCACACTGCTATAAGCACAAGGTACCTCCATGAGCATAATTAACAGAATCACTGCTCTCCTTTTCCTTCAACCCCCAATAAATGAATAAATGATTGTTCCTGGCTGTTTGTCCTCCTCCCCTTTTCTTTGTCACCCCCTTCCCCACAATGGAGGCAGTTCTCATCTAAACCAATGTGATGGGTAATTACATATGTCAACCTGATGAGGTGCCCAGATATTTAGCTAAAAATTACTGTCTGGGTATTATTTCTGGATGGATGAGACTCACATTTAAAACAGGGTGAGGCTGGGCTCACGCCTGTCACCCCAGCACTTTGGGAGACAGAGGTGAGCAGATCAACAGATCAGGAGTTCAAGACCAACGTGGGCAACATGGTAAAACCCTATCTCTACTAAAAATACAAAAAATTAGCCGGGCATAATGGCCTGCACCTGTAGTCCCCGCTACCAAGGAGGCTGACGGAAGAGAAACGCTTGAGTGCAACAGGTGGAGGCTGCAGTGAGCTGAGATCACACCATTGCACTGCCGCCTGTGCAACAAGAGCAAAACTCTGTATAAATAGATAGATAAATAAATAAATAAATAAATAAATAAAACAGGCCGAGTAAAGCCCTCACTAATATGGGTGGGCCTTGTCTTCAGTTGAAGACCTGAAGAGGCCAGAAGAGCTGACTTTCCCTCTAACAAAAGAGAAATCCTGCCTGACAGCCTCTGAGCTGGAACATCCACCTTTCCTGCCTTTGGACTTGAACGGAAACGTTGGCTCTTCCAAGGTCTCAAGCCTGCTACACAAGTCCTGGCACGTACTGCCCAACAAGCCAGCTCTCACGTTATTGACTCACTGTGCTTTGGAGCCAAGCAATGTCCCTCTTTTTTTTTTTTTTTTTTTTTTTAATCACTCAGGTTGGAGTGCAGTGGTGCGATCTCGGCTCACTGCAACCTCCACTTCCCGGGTTCAAGTGATTCTCCTGCCTCAGCTTCCTAAATAGCTAGGACTACAGGGGTACACCACCATGCCTGGCTAAATTTTTGTATTTTTAGTAGAGACCCTGACTCTAAAAAAAAGAAAAGAAAAAGAAAAAAGAAATCACTAAACGATAATTTCACTGGGATTATAACTACATAAAATACATACACATGTTGCTTAACATTAGAGGGAAGTTTGAGAAATATGATGTAAGAATGGTGTGGGATGGGGTGCTGTTTCTTTTTCTAGCCTCTAAGACCAGGGCCTCCTGTGTCCCCAGAACTTTGTGCAAATCCATGACCTCTCCTCTGTCCTCCTCCTCCAGCTGCAGCCCTGGGACCGGGCAAGGAGCGCCCAGGCCAATGTCCACCCGCCGGCTGCATGCTCCCAGGGAGGGAGGGTGACCGCTTCTTCCTGGTCTTCCTCTCCATGGAGCGGTCCCTGCATGGGTTGGTGTGGGGCCACCTTCTGTCTGCCAGGCTGGGGTCTGGGCTGGTGCTGGACCTCGGGTCCCTGGAGTCTGGGGCCGTCTCCTCCAGGAGGTGGTGGGAAGAGCAGCCACTGCTGCCCCCTTGGTCATGCACCTTGAAGTGCCAAGTAGCTGCGATGAGGGTGATGCTCTTGGTGCCCTTGGCCATCTCCTGGAGGGCCTGAGCACTCAGGGCCGGGCCGCTGGCCTCCCTGGCCAGCCTCAGGGTGCCTGGCTCCGGGCCAGAGGGGGACAGCTTGGAGACCAGGCTCTTCATGCTCAGGGCACTCGGCTTCTGCAGGAAATCATATGCCACTGGGCTGTCACTATGGTCTCAGGTGGAGTCCCCTGAAGCAGCAGCAGGACAGCGGCGCCAGGCAAGTCGTTTATTAGGGGAGAAGGACCACAGCCGGGGGACAAGGCAGGAGTTTGGGCTGATCTGAGAGGGTCAGATGATGGGTTCCATCAGGACAAGGGCAAAAGAAGGGCCAGGGTGGCTGAAGAGACAGGCACAGTCCCTGTGGACAGGATGGGGTGAACTTGGGGTGCACTCTTGCTACCTGAGAAGTTCTCAGGCCAAGTCCCCTGGACCTCAGCCTGGTGATTGAGATGCTTCCTGGGAGGCTGCTGTCAGGGACCACCCACACACCCACCCCAGGGGCAGCATTGTCCCTTCTCCAGCCCAGACATTCTCCATCTCAGCAGAGGGCACTGTCCCCGGGCCTGAAGGGTAACCCTATTTCATGGCCCAGCACCGCGGTGGCCACTGAGTAGATCCTGCCTGGCCCTGCACACCCCCTGCTCCTGCTGCATTCCTGCCCCTCCCAGGTATGTGATTGAGCCTGTTTCTGCTCTGGTCATAGCGTTTAAGCTCAGGCCTCAGGGTCGTCCTCACCCAAGCATGGAGGGGGGTCTCCCAAAGTCACTGCAGGGTCTTCTCCCAGTGGACACAGAATCCCTGGCACTTCCACAGAGGCGGGGCAGCCTCCCCAGGGGGGTGGGGCATCATCAGCATGGTGGCCATGTGCTGGTAGCTGGTCGTGTCTCCCACCAGCCTGCTTAGTCTAGTATCAGGAAGAATGAGTATTGACCGTTCCCTGATAACAGTTCATGTGAAAGGGCCAAAATCACCGTGTGAATATCCACAGCTTTCTCTGTCACCCCAGGCCCACTGATCTGACAGGGAGGTTCTCACATGTGGCTCCCACCTCCTGCTCCTCCCCACTCCAAGAAAGGGAAGACTTCTTGCTTGCCAGGAGACAGGCTACACTGATCTACTCAAAAAATGGGTGGAAAGACAGCTGGGCACTGCGGCTCATGCCTGTAATCCCAGCACTGTGAGGTACCAAGCCAGGTGGATCACCTGAAGTCAGAAGTTCAAGACCAGCCTGGCCAATATGGTGAAACCCCATCTTTACCAAAAATTCAAAAATTAGCCAGGCATGGTGGCACATATTTGTAATCCCAGCTACTCGGGAGGCCGAGGCAGGAGAATTGCTTGAACCTTAGGAGGCAGAGGTTGCAGTGAGTAGTGATTGAGCCACTGCACTCCAGCCTGGCCAACAGAGTGAGACACTGTCTCAAAAAAAAAAAAGTGTAGCGGGGTGGTGATGGTGGAAAGAAAGAAAAGGGGAGGGAATGTGGAGAGAATGTGAGTAAGAGGGGCTGAGCACGGTGGCTCATGCCTGTAACACCAGCACTTTGGGATGCGGAGGCTGGTGGATTACTTGAGCCCAGGAGTTTGAGACCCCAGCCTAGGCAACATCGTGAGACCTCATCTTTATTTATTTATTTATTTTTTGAGAGAGAGTCTCACTCTTGTGACCCAGGCTGGAGTGCAGTGGCATGATCTTGGCTCACTGCAACCTCTGCCTCCTAGGTTCAAGCAATTCTCCTGCCTCAGCTTCCTGAGTAGGTGGGATTACAGCATGAGCCACCATACCCGACTAAGTTTTGCATTATTAGTAGAGACAGGGTTCCACCATGTGGGCCAGACTGGGCTTGAACTCCTGACCTCAAGTGATCCGCCTGCCTCAGCCTCCCAAAGTGCTGGGATTACAGGCATGGCCCACCGCACCCAGCCTTCATCTTTATGAAAATAAAAAAAATTAGGGGCCGGGCGCGGTGGCTCAAGCCTGTAATCCCAGCACTTTGGGAGGCCGAGGCGGGTGGATCACGAGGTCAAGAGATCGAGACCATCCTGGTCAACATGGTGAAACCCCGTCTCTACTAAAAATACAAAAAATTAGCTGGGCATGGTGGTGCGTGCCTGTAATCCCAGCTACTCAGGAGGCTGAGGCAGGAGAATTGCCTGAACCCAGGAGGCGGAGGTTGCGGTGAGCCGAGATCGTGCCATTGCACTCCAGCCTGGGTAACATGAGTGAAACTCCGTCTCAAAAAAAAAAAAAAAAAAAAATTAGGGGGATGTGGTGTCATGTACCTCTATTCCCAGCTACTTGGGAGGCTGAGGCAGGAGGATCACTTGAGGCAAGGAGTTTGAGGCTGCAGTGAGGGGTGACTGTACCACTGCACTCCAGCCTGGGCAACAAAGCAAGATCCCCTCTCCAAAACCAAACAAAGAACGTGAGAAAAGAGGGACCTGAGAAGGGGGAGTCAGTAAGTGTCTCAGGAATGAGGGGTGAGCCTCCTTGTTCTTCAAGAGAAATGCAGAGAAACGAATGGGGCATTTCCTTTGGGTTGCGAGACCATTTTTCCTTGAATCTGGCACCATGCGAAGGTCCCTGGATTCATTCACTTTACAGATGAAGAAATGGAGGCCCAGAGACTTGAAGTAACTTCTTCAAGGTCACACAGCTAGCAAGGGATGCAAGGATGATGGAACCCAAGTCTGACTTATTCTTGAGCCTAATCTCTCAACAATTAGATAATACAGAGCCCCTGTAGCCCCACACCCCAGAAAGGCTGGAGAACCAGTAGGAGACCACAGAAGCCTAGAAAGCACTTTTTTTTTCTTTTTTTGAGACAGGGTCTCACTCTGTTGCCCAGGTTGGAGTGCACTGGCATGATCTCAGCTCACTGCAACCTCCGCCTCCCAAATTCAAGCGATTCTCCCACGCCAGCCTCCCAAGTAGCTGGGATTACAGGTGCCTGCCACCGTGCCTGGCTAATTTTTATATATTTTTTTGTTAAGACAGGGTTTTGCCATGTTACCTAGGCTGGTCTTAAACTCCTGAGCTCAAGCAAGCCACCTGCCTCAGCCTCCCAAAGTGCTGGGGTTACAGGTGTGAGCCACCACGCCTGGTTCAGAAAGCATTTTTAAATTTTTTCACTCATTGAATCCCTTCAAGGACCTGAGAGGTAGATGTGACTGTCCCCAATCTACAGATGAGCAAAGTGAATCTCAGCAAAGCCACCATGACCAAGGTGTCAGGACACAGTGGGGAGTCACTCCTCTCCTCCAAGTCACAGTTCCTTTCTTTTTCTTTTTACAGACAGGTCTTGCTCTGTCACCCAAGCTGGAGTGCAGGGATACGATCACAGCTCACCACAGCCTCTACCTTCCAGTCTCAAGCCATCCTCCAACCTCAGCCTCCTGAGTAGCTGGGACCACAGATGCCCGCAGCAGCACACCCTGCTATTTTTTTTTTCTAAGTTTTTGTAGAGATGGGGTCTTGCTATGTTGCCCAGGCTGGTCCCAAACACCTGGTCTCAAGTGACTCCCCCTGCCTCGGCTTCCCAATGTGCTGGAATTACAGGCATCAACCACCATGCCTGGTCCTCATTTTTTTTTTTTTAATTTGTTTTTTTAGACAGAGTCTCATTCTGTTGCCCAGGCTGGAGCGTAGTGGTTCGATCTCAGCTTGCTGCAACCTCCGCCTCCCCAGTTCAAGCAATGCCTCAGCCTCCAGAGTAGCTGAGGTTACAGGTGTGCACCACCACACCTGGCTAATTTTTGTAGTTTTAGTAGAGACGGAGTTTCACCATGTTGCCCAAACTGGTCTCGAACTCCTGACCTCAGGTGATCCACCCACCTCGGCCTCCCAAAGTGCTGGGATCACAGGCATGAGCCACCATGCCTGGTCCCTGTTTCCTTAGTCTACATAGTTGGAGAGAACGGTTCACCTACCCCACCACATGGCACAGCTGGGAGGAGTCTATACTGTGGTGAATCGTGTCCCCCAAAAATCCACGTCCACTCAGACCTCAGAACAGGTCCTTGTTTGGAAATAGGATCTTTGGAGATGCAGCTAGTTAAGGATCTCAGGATGAGATCATCCTGGGTTTGCAGTGGGCCCTAAACCTAATGACGGGTGTCCTTGCAAGAAAAGGAGAGACACAGAGAGACAGAGAGAAGGTCATGTGATAACACTCGCAGAGATTGGAGTGGTGCAGCCACGAGCCAGAAATGCCTGGAGCCACCAGGAGCTCGAAGACACAGGGAAGGATCCTCTCCTGGCACCTCCCAAGGGAGCGAGGCCCTGCCCATGTCTCGGTCTCGGACATTTCTCCTCCAGGACTGCAGGAGAACACATTTCTGTTGTTCAGGGGCTGGATTGTTATGTTTCCTTTCAGCAGCCACGGGAGGCCAACACAGTGATTAAGACACTGACTTGAGGCCGGGTACAGTGACTCATGCCTATAATCCCGGCACTTTGGGAGGCCGAGGCAGGAGGATCACCTGAGGTCAGGAGTTTGAGGCCAGCCTGGTCAACATTGTGAAACCCTGAATTGACTAAAACTACAAAAATTAGCCAGCCGTGGTGCCACGTGCCCATAGTCCCAGCTACTTGGGAGGCTCAGGCAGGAGAATCGCTTGAACCCAGGAGGCGGAGGTTGCAGTGAGCCGAGATCTCACTCCAGCCTAGGACACAAGAATGAAACTCCTGCCTCAAAAAAAAAAAAAAAAAAGACACTTAATTTAGGGCCAGGCTTAGTGAGCAGCCACTACCACTGTGACGATTGCTTAAGAAGAGTCTTCCTTCTGGAAGCTTCTCTCCTGCTCTCCCCTGGCCCAGGTGGCACTGATGATGAAATCCATGACCCTGATGGGAAAGGGGGTGGCCTCCCCAGAGCCCAGGCCCCTGGTCAGAGCTGCACACCAACCTCATGAACGGGCGGAGTTGGCAGGATGCGGACGGAGGGCGGAGGGAGAAGAGAGTCTGGCTTTCCCGATTTTCTTGATGGTGTGGCTTTCAATGACTTATAACCCTCACTGTGGATCAAACACAGAAGCATCAGTGCCAGCAGGGCCAGCTGCCTGGGGCCTGCATCCTTCATTGCAGCCAGGGAAAAGACAGAGCCTGGGCCTCTGGGGCCCACACATCATGTCAGAGCAAGTGGCCTCTGCCACGCTTTGGTGATTTGAGACCAAACTGGGCTCATTCATCCAATGCATACATGCCGGTCCCTGACAGCCAGACCCCATACGGAGATCCAGGCATGCATCAATCTTAGCAGACATGGCCCCTGCCCTAACACACCATGTGTACGGGGAAAGATGTGAAGTCTCCATGAAGAAGACAGGAGGGGGAAGGACAGGAAGAGACCTTCACAGACAGGTCATCAGCATAGCCCTCCTGGCGTCTCTGTCCCTAGTTCCTGGTTCAGACATTCAAAAACCACTGGCTGTCTTGAGTGATGGGAATATCTTTCCTCTGCTACTGGGTGAGCTCCTAGATAGCATCAGAAGGGGCTAGTTACCCGAAAGACCAAGCAAGTGACTACAGAGTGGGAACCTTGGATGGCCTGACCTCTTCCAGGCAGGCAAAGATGGCTGGAGATTCAGTCCCCAGCATAACCACTCATACCTGTGTAATGGAACCCAGTAAAAAGTCTAGGCACCGAGGCTCAGGGGTGGCCTCCTGGTTGGTGAACTCAGTGATGTTCTGGGAGCTGGCAGGCCCTGCCCCAGAGAGGGATAGCATGGCTGGACCTCACCTGTCCTGCTCCCTGGACTTGGAGCCACCGTTCCAGCTTGCAGCTTGGAGGTAGCTCAGCCCACTGTTTCACCAGTCTCTGCTACTGCTGCATGTATGGCTCCAGGAGAGGCGAGGTGGAAGTGCGCCTCTCTCTAGCTCAGAGGCTGGAGGGCTCTGGGTTCACTTGCATGGACTTACAAGTAGTCCCATGTCAGTGCTTCTTTTTTTTTTTTTTTTTTTTTTTGAGACAGAGTCTCGCTCTGTTGTCCAGGCTGGAGTGCGGTGGCCTGATCCCGGCTCACTGCAACTTCTGCCTCCCAGGTTCGAGCAATTCTCTGCCTCAGCCTCCCAAGTAGCTGAGATTACAGGTGCCCACCACCACACCCAGCTAATTTTTATAGGTTTTTAGTAGAGATGGGATTTCATCTTGACCAGGCTGGTCTTGAACTCCTGACCTTGTGATCCACCCATGTCAGCCTCCCAAAGTGCTGGGATTACAGGCATGAGCCACCGCACCCAGCCTGTGCTTCTTTTTCTCAGAGTGAGGTTGACATCTGTCTTCTCTAATCCATGGCCAAGCTGCAAGTTCACAGACAGATGCAGGCCCACAGTAGGAAGGCAGCCCGGGGCACAAGAGAAGGTGGGAGTGGCATCTGGTTCTGATCAGGGGGATGGGACACTGTTTTTACACTCATATGCACACATGTACATGCACGCAGACAGAAAGGCATGTGTACACACATACATGTGCACACACATGCACACATAAACTCACAAAAACATGCACACACAGAAATACATATGCGCACAAACGCACATGCACATCTAACACATAAGTATGAGCACACACAAATGCACAAGCACACACAAACACAGGCGTGGGCACCAGCACCATGCATGTACACACACACTAAGAAAGCCACCCCGTCCTCAGCCTGGAGCCTGGGGTTTTCACCACGCCACAGAGGGGATGGGTTAGACCTGGGCATTGCAGCCCGTGTGCAGGCTTCACTGCATCCTGGGGTGAACACACCAGCCGCAAAAGGCATCTGGGGGAAGACTGGGGAAATGTGATGATAGGCAAGACGCCAGATTACTGAGGAAGTATTGCTAATTTTGTTGGGTATGATAATCACACTGTGGTTTTGGAGGGAAATGTTCCAGTTTTGGAATGGCCTACTAAGTATTTAGGGGTGAAATATCATCATGTTTGTATTTTACTTTAAATACGCAAGCAAGGCTGGGCACAGTGGCTCACACCTGTAATCCCAGCACTTTGGGAGGCCGAGGCAGGCAGCTCATTAGAGCTGAGGAGTTTGAGACCAACCTGGCCAACATGTTGAAACCCGGTCTCTACTAAAAATCCAAAAAAATTAGCCTGACATGATAGCAGGCACCTGTAATCCCAGCTACTCAGGAGGCTGACGCAGGAGAATTGCTTGAACCCGGGAGGTAGAGGTTGCTGTGAGCCATGATCACGCCACTGCACTCCAGCCTGGGTGACAAAGCATGACTCCATCTCATAAATAAATAAATATTTTTTTAAAGATACATATCAAATGTAGAAAGGGCATATAGAAAGGGCATTTCTAGCCGCAAAGTTCCCAGGCTCGGAGCTGCTTCATACAGCGAGCAGCTCCCACAATGTGTTTCTTATTCTCAGATACCCCTCCAAGGAAGGGGCGATTCAATGCACTTTGTGAAAGAGGACATGGCCTCTGGGCTGGCACAGGACTTGGGATTCACACCTGCCTCCAGCGCCCGTCCCTGCCACCTGGCCTGGGAAGCAGGGTGGCAGGAGGGAAACTTGGTGACACCCTTGTGTGGGAGAGGAGGAAACCCACCTACCTGTCCCTGTCCAGCAGCACTGGAGGCAGCTGAAACTGAGCACCCCATGGCAGCTCCTTCCTGTCGTCCAGCTGGTCTCTGCTGCACTCCTCGGGCGGGGGAGATAGATTCAGAACAGAACTATCCTGGGACCAGATGGAGGGCTGTGTGAGGCCAGCAAGGACACAAGCGAGCTATGTCGCCAAGTAGGGCCTCTGAGGGGTCACTGGAGGTCCACTGTATTCCTGCCACCACCACTCAGAGGAAACTACCAGAGCAGGGAGGTGGGGAAAAGCCAGCAGGCCAGCTCCACCCCTCGGGCCCCACAATGGAGACAGAAGGAGGCTCTGCTGCTCCAGAGGATCCTTAACGACTATCCGCACAGACTTGGCCTGGAGAGAATGACGCACGAGGGGACACCTGTTTTCAGAGCACCCTCGAACGCCTGCAGGAGCCAGGCATGGTGGCACACACCTGCAGTCCCGGCTGCTTGGGAGGCCAAGGCAGGAGGATCCGTGAGCTCAGGAGTTCAAGTCCAGCTTGCGCAACATAGCAAGGCCCTATTTCATTAAAAAAGAAAAATAGCCTGCAGGGCCTTGAAAATTAAACAGAATTACCACGTAATCCAGCAGTCCCACTTCTCGATACATGCCAAGGAATTAGAAGCAGGGTCTTGAAAAGATATTTGCACACCCACTTTTACAGCAGCACTATTCACAATAGCAAAAGGTGGAAGTAACCCACATGTCCATCAACTGGGAATGAATAAACCATAAAATGTGGTCTGTCCATTCATGGAATATTATTCAGCCTTAAAAAGGAAAGAAGGCTGGGTACAGTGGCTCATGCCTGTAATCCCAGCACTGTGGGAGGCCAAGGTGGGTGAATCACTTGAGGTTAGGAGTTTGAGATCGGCCTGGCCAACATGGTGAAACCCTGTCTCTACTAAAAATACAAAAATTAGCTGGGCATGGTAGCATGCACCTGTAATACCAGCTACTTGGAAGGCTGAGGCAGGAGAATCATTTGAGCCCAGGAGGCGGAGGTTGCAGTGAGCTGAGGTTGCATCAGCACACTCCAGCCTGGGCAGCAGAGAAAGACTCTGTGTCAAGAAAAAAAGAAAGGAAAAGGAGGGAAGGAAGGAAGGGAGGGAGGAAGGAAGGAAGGAAGGAAGGAGGGAAGGAGGGAAGGAGGGAAGGAGGGAAGGTGGGAAGGAGGGAAAGAGGGAAGGAGGGAAGGAGGGAGGGAGGGAAGGAAGGAGAGAGAGAGAGAAAGAAAAGAAAAGAAAAGAAGGAAGGAAGAAAGGGGAAAGAAGGAGGGAAGGAAGGAGGGAAGGAAGGAAGGAAGGAGAAGGAAGGAAGGAAGGAAGGAAGGAAGGAAGGAAGGAAGGAAGGAAGGAAGGAAGGAAGGAAGGAAGGAGCGAGCCAGGAGCAGTGCTCACACCTGTAATCCCAGCACTTTGGGAGGCCGTAGTGGGAGGATCGCATGAGCCCAGGAGGTCGAGTCCAGCCTGGGCAACATAGCAATAGATTAACTTTTTAAATATGAAGGAAGAAAGTGAGTACATGTAGGTACATTGGACCAGTCACGTTTGGGGAGGGGACAAGGGTAGGAATGGGTTTGGAAACCTGAGACACGTAGTTCCCACCAAGGCCAAAAAAGTTTTACCATTTACAGTGAAAGATATGTTTGAATTCAATCTAATTAGAAGTCAATCATGGCCAGGTGCAGGGGCTCACATCTGTAATCCCAGAACTTTGGGAGGCCAAGGTGGCGGTTACTTGAGGCTGGGAGTTCAAGACCAGCCCTGCCAACATGGTGAAACCCGGGCTCTGCTAAAATTACAAAAATTCGTTGGGTATGGTGGCACATGCCCGTAATTCCAGCTACTAAGGAGGCTGAGGCATAAGAATTGCTTGAACCCAGGAGATGGAGGTTGCGGTGAGCTGAGATTGTACCACTGCACTCCAGCCTGGGTGACAGAGCAAGGCTCTGTCTCCAAGAAAAAAAAAAAAAAGCAATCGTGGAGTGAGAGATGCTTATGCTAGGGCATCTAGCATAACCAAGAGGTTCTCAGCACATAGACTACATGGACAGAGACAAATTTAATCCTGGAGTGAGAAGTAGGTGGAGACATGTAATAGGCGTGTAAGATGGTCCAGGCCCTGCGGAGGGTAATGCTGGCAAGCTTTTTTTTTTTTTTTTTGAGATGGATTTTCACTGTTGTTACCCAGGCTGGACTGCAATGGCATGATTTTGGCTCACTGTAACCTCTGCCTCCCAGATTCAAGTGATTCTCCTGCCTCAGCCTCCAGAGAAGCTGGGACTACAGGCATGCACCACCACACTCAGCTCATTTTTGTAATTTTAGTAGAGACAGGGTCTCGCCATGTTAGCTAGGCTGGTCTCAAACTCCTGACCTCAGGTGATTTGCCTGCATTGGCCTCCCAAAGTGCTGGGATTACAGGCGTGAGGACCATGCCCGGCCACTGGCAAGAATTCTGAAGGGATTGCAGATGCACTCATGGAGTTTGTGCCAAGGTTGCACAGGGTATGGGGAGACAGCATCAGCTAAGGCTGACGCTGCATGTTGCCAGCAAGACCCACTGATAGGCAAAAAAATGCCTGCATGATGCCAGGCATGGTGGCTCGCACCTATAATGTAAGCACTTTGGGAGGCCAAGGTGAGAGGGTCACTTGAGGCCAGGTATTTGAGGCCAGCCTGGGCAATGAGTGAGACACTGTCTCTACAACAAAACTTGCTTGTAATTAGCTGGGTGTGGTGGTGTACACCTGTGGGTCCAGCTACTTGGGAGGCTGAGATGGGAGGAGATCACTTGAGCCCAGGAGGTTGAGGCTGCAGTAAGCCATGATCACATCACTGCACTCCAGCCTGGGCACCACAGTGAGACCTTGTCCGATAAAATAAAATAAATAAAATTAAAATAATATAAATAAATATAAAATTATGCTACATTGCATGCACAAGCGAATGAGGAGAGGCAGGATATTTGCAAAGTCTCAGCGTATTCCCCAGAAGATCCTCATTCATGACAAAAGGAAAACAGTGAAATGGAGAAACTGGTTGCCACCATCTTAACCAAGGCCCTGGTGAAACTCACAGCAATGAGACAAATCAACCCTGTGAACCACTGATACACAACATTGTTTCTGTGGTTTTCTTGCTAAAAATGCATAACCTGAATCTAATCATGAAAACATCAGCAAACCCCAAACACGGAAATTCTGCAAAGTAACTGACAAGTGCTCTTCAAATGTTAAAGTCATGAACAGTAAAGAAAGACAGAGGGGGCCAGGTGTGGTGGCTCACCCCTGTAATCCCAGCACTTTGGGAGGCAGAGGCAGGTGGATTGCCTGAGGCCAGGAGTTCCAGGACAGCCTGGCCAACATGGTCAAATCCTATCTATCTCTACTAAAAATACAAAAATTAGCTGGGTGTGGTGGTGCACACCTGTAGTCCCAGCTACTCAGGAGGCTGAGGCAGGAGAATCACTTGAAACCGGAAGGCAGAGGTTGCAGTGAGCTGAGATTGCACTACTGCACTCCAGCCTGGGCGACAGTGAGACTCCATCTCAAAAAAAAAAAAAAAAAAAAAGCTGGGCGTGGTGGCTCGCACCTGTAATCCTAGCACTTTGGGAGGCCGAGGCTGGAGGATCACTTGAGCGAGTCCTTGATGCAGCAGCATAGACCCCTCCACCAAGCCAGAGTGAGGAAGACGCTCCAGGAGAATCTGGCCACCCAAAGAGGAAACACCTAAGACCATAGACATCTCACTGAGGTTCCCCAGAGGATGCCCCTAACAAGGTCCTCTATTGAAGCAGGCTCAGGCTTCCCGCAGCCTAGGATTGCAGGTGTCAAGGGGGACAGACATCGACTCAGACTCGTGAGTGTGAGCAGTGCCCAGGCCCACCCCACCTCACCCAGTCCTGCCTCCCTCTCCCAAGCCTGAATGCCCAGCCCAAGGCCGCAGAGTCCCCTGCACCAGTGCTCTGGCTCCAGGCAGCTAGCCTGTGGGTGTTTATATGTGTTCCATGTCAAGGGCCTAGTGCAGAGTGAAGCCTGGCATGATCCTGCCCAGGGCCGAGATGGTGGGATGGCGCTGACACCTGGCCTCAGTCCAAGGCGGGTATGAGCAGGGTCGGCAAGTGGGACTTACCCGGAGGGAGCTGCACATGAGGGAGTGCAGCGGCAGCAGGCGGGTGAGCGCACCCTCGCCCAGCTCCCGGGAGTACAGGCGGAGCTGCTTCTCCAGGGGCTCCGGCACCAGGAGGCCACTGTCTGCAGGAACCACAACAGTAAAGATGAGGACAGGGCTGGGGCACTCCCCCTCCACCATATGCTCAGGCAAGACAACGTCACTCATCACTCGGTAGAAAGACAGTTTCATTCTTTTTTTTTTCCTTTTTTTTTTTTTTAAGACGGGGTTTCACCATGTTGGTCAGGCTGGTCTTGAACTCCCGACCTCAGGTAATCCATCCGCCTTGGCCTCCAAAGTGCTTGGATTACAGGTGTGAGCCACCACACCTAGCCATCATTCTTTTTTTTTTTTTTTTTTTTTTCACTCTGTCACCCAGGCTGGAGTGCAGTGGCATGATCTCGGCTGTCACCTCTGCCTCCTGGGTTTACGCAATTCTCCTGTCTCAGCCTCCCAAGTAGCTGGGATTACAGGCATGCACCACCATGCCCAGCTAACTTTTGTATTTTTAGTCGAGACAGGGCTTCACCAACTCCAGACCTCAGGTGATCCACCCACCTCAGCCTCCCAAAGTGCTGGGATTACAGGCGTGAGCCACCATGCCAGGCCAGTTTCATTTATTAGGAAGTTTAGAGGCAAATACTACAACCAGATAGAAGAGGCTTTTCCAGAGAGTAGGGTTTCTGTACATTGTCTTTATGTTTCTATTAAAAAATTTTTCTACTGTGTTCATGCATTGCCTTAATATTAATAACAATTCTAAAGTATTAAGAAAATTTAAGTTAAAAGGCTGGGCCGGGTGCGTTGGCTTACACCTGTAATCCCAACACTTTGGGAGGCCAAGGCAGGTGGATCACTTGAGGTCAAGAGTCCAAGACCAGCCTGGCCAACATAGTGAAACGCTTTCTCTGCTAAAAATACAAAAATTAGCTGGGCATGGCGGCGGGCACCTGTAGTCCCAGCTACTCAGGAAACTGAGGCAAGAGAATCACTTGAACCCAGGAGGCAGAAGCTGCAGTGAGCTGAGATTGCACCACTGCACTCCAGCCTGGGCAGCAGAGTAAGACTACATCTCAAGAATTAATAAAGAAATAAATAAAAATCTGGGCATGGTGTCTCACACCTGTAATCCCAGAACTTTGAGAGGCTGAGGTGGAAGGACCACTTATGTCCAGGAGTTTGACACCAGCCTGGGAAAATAGCGACCCTCCATCTCTACAAAAAATAAATAAATAAATAAAAATTAACCAGGCATGATGGTATACACCTGTAACCCCACAGCTACTCAGGAGGCTGAGGTCAGAGGATTGCTTCAGTTCAAGAATTGCAGGCTGCAGTGAGCTATAATGGATTGTGCCACTGCACTCCTGCCTGGGCAACAGAGTGAGACCCTGTCTCTAAAAATGAAGCAGGCCAGGCACAGTGGCTCATGCCTATAATTCGAGCACTTTGGGAGGCCAAGGTGGGTGGATCACTGGAGGTCAGGAGTTATTCGAGGAGTTATTTCAACATGTTGAAACCCCATCTCTACTAAAATAACAAACACACACACACAAAACCCCACAAAAATTAGCCAGACGTGTGGTACATGCCTATAGTCCTGGCTACTGTACTCAGAAGGCTGATGCAGGAGAATCGATTGAACCTGGGAGGCGGAGGTTTCAGTGAGCCTAGATGACACCACTGCAGTCCAGCCTGGGTGACAGGGTGAGGCTCTTTTAGGAGAAATGAAACAAAACAAAGCAAAGCCCAGGCCAGTGTGTGGCCTGTCCCTGTTAGTGTAAAAAATGCCATTTGCAGGTTCTCGCATTGCAGGTGTGTCTAGGGAAAGACAGGCAGGGAAAAGGCAACAGCAGGCAGGGGCTGAGGTTGGGACAGAAGGGGTCATGCTGTGCCATTTGGGACTGACTTTTTTGTTTGTTTTGTTTTCTTTTGTTTTGAGACAGACTCTCGCTCTGTCACCCAGGCTGGAGTGCAGTGGTGTGATCTGGGCTCACCAAAACCTCTGCCTCCTGGGTGCAAGAGATTCTCCTGCCTCAGCCTCCAGAGTAGCTGGGATTACAGGCGCCCCCACCACACCCAACTAATTTTGTATTTTTAGTAGAGACTGGGTTTCACCAGGTTGGCCAGGCTGGTCTCGAACTCCCAACCTCAAGTGATCTACCCACCTTGGCCTCCCAAAGTGCTGGGATTACAGGCATGCGTCATTGTGCTCGGCCCCAATTTTTTCTTTAACTGCACGCACAGCCTGCTCTTCCCAGAAAAAAAAACAATGCCAAAGCCCAGCATCCCTGGCTGGGCAGGCCTCACCCTGGATCAGCCGCCGCTGCTCCTGGATCAGCCGCTCACACAGCAGCTGGTGCTGGTGGTAGCGCTGGATCACAAAGTCTTTCTGACACAGCAGGTTCTTGCGGCACAGGCTGTCAGCCTGCAGCTCCGTGTTCCTCACCTCCAGCTCGTGCACCCTGCACAGCAGCCGTAGCACCTCCCGCTTGTCCTCGCTGGTGACCCGCCTGGGCAGCAGCCTCTCCATCTGTGAGGCCTTCATCTTGGCGCGGGCCAGGCGCTGCTCCAGCCCAGCCTGCGGGGAAACCCAGAGCTCGGGAAAAATGTAGCCAGGTCTGCTTTTTCTTATGGCCCCATATATAGCACTCAGGAAAGCACATGGGTGATCGACTCTGGGCATGTGCTGCTAATACCCTGTCTGCCTTCTGATACTTCTTTGACATCTGAGACCTTGACCTTGGAGGGACTGCCCCACCCAGGGACAGCCAATTCCTAGAGGTGGTAAATGACTCACCTGCATGCACACCTTTCATCTACAAACCAGCCAATCCAGAATCCACTCCCAGACCACCTCCTGCGGCGCTCTTGCCCTCTGCCACCATCTGCCTGTCCTTGTCACCAAGCGCCAGGTACCAGATAACCAGGGACAGCCCCCAGGCCCCGGAGCCTACTGGAAATTACCCAACCAACCAATCCTAAGCCTGTTTATCCTGCCTCAGCTGTTTCTTCCCATGGAAATTACAGTACAGGCTCTTAGCCACTTTTCCCCTGCTACAGAAAACCAGTGTTGGCCTGGCGCAGTGGCTCACACCTATAATCCTAGAACTTTGGGAGGCCGAGGCAGTTGGATCACCTGAGGTCAAGAGTTTGAGACCAGCCTGACCAACATGGCAAAACTCTGTCTAGTAAAAACACAAACAAAACAAAACAAAAAAACGGGCATGCTGGTGGGTGCCTGTACTCCCAGCTACTCAGGAGGCTGAGGCAGGATAATCGCTTGAACCCGGGAAGCGGAGGTTGCAGTGAGCCGAGGTCACGCCACTGCACTCCAGCCTGCACAACAGAGCAAGTCTCTGTCTCAATTTTTTTTTTTTAAGAAAAGGAAAACAAAAACGAGAAGAGACGTCCTTCTCCGGAGAGCAAGCTCAGGTGTGGACTTCCTTCTGGTCATCTCCCTGGTCCTCCAAGGATGTGCCCAAGGCCAGAACTAGGGAGGACCAGGTGAGATGGAAATCACACCGCAAACTGTCAAAGCCTGGCTCTCTCGGGTTGCTCCGGAGGGATCTTGTGGAAGCTGGAGGCTGCCATTCCAGATTTCATCCACAGAAGGTAAGGCAGGCTGGGGGGTGGTGGACCCCACGCCCCTACTCATGACCCACTTCTGTGGTCACCGACTTTCGGCCCTGTTCTCTTCTCCCTGGAGTCCCCGTTGTCACTGTAACTTTGACATGAAGGGACAGGGGTTTTAGAGTCAGACCCAACTCGAGTCCCAGCTGTGTTCCTCCTGCACCCTGCAGATTCAGGACAATTTGCTTCACCTCTCTGAGCCTCAGTTTTCTCATCTGTAAAATGGTAATGAATAGCCCTACTGTATAGGATGAGTTAAAGTTCACCCAGTGGCCGGGTGTGGTGGTTCACGCCTATAATCCCAGCACTCTAGGAGGGATCACTTGAGCTCAGGAGTTCAAGACCAGCCTGGGCAACAGAGGCAGATGCTTTCTCTACAGATAATTTTAAAAAATAGCCAGCCCAGCCAGGTGCAGTGCCTCACGCCTGTAATCCCAGCACTTTGGGAGGCCAAGGTGGGTGGATCACCTGATGTCAGGAGTTCGAGACCAGCCTGGCCAACATGGTAAAACCCTGTCTCTTCTAAAAAATACAAAAATTAGCTGAGCATGGTGGCGGGTGCCTATAATCCCAGCTACTCAGGAGGCTGAGGCTGAAGTATGGCTTGAATCCAAGAGGCAGAGGTTGCAGTGAGCCGAGATTGAGCCATTGTACTCCAGCCTGGGCTACAGAGCAAGACTCTATCTCAAAGAAAGAAAGAAATTTTAGAAATCAGTTCATCAATTTCTACCCAAAAAGCCTACTGGGTCTTAATTGGGATTAAAAAAAAAAAAAAATAGCCAGCGCATGCACAGTGCCTGTAATCCCAGCACCCTGGGAGGCTGAGACAGGAAGATTGCTTGAGGCTAGGAGTTCAAGACAATGCTGGGCAATACAGTGAGGCCCCAACTGTAAAATAAATATGTAAATAAAAACAAGTTCACCCAGAGCCCACAGGGTCTGCAACTGATGTGTTAGCGACTCTTATCGCTGTGGTCACCATTGTTGTGATTGACCACGCACAGCCCGTTCCCACACCTTGAGGGCCACAGTCTTCCGCTGCTCGGCTAACAGCAGGTTGACCTCCTCTCTGGCCAGCGCCACCTCGTGTGGCTCAGAGGCCTTGCCCTCGTCCCCATCAGCAGCAGCCTCCGCCGGTTCCTTGTCCTTCTCCAGCTCGCCGCCATCCCTGTGGGTGTGGGGCTGGGTCTTCTCACGCTCCCAGCTGCAACCAGGACAGAGGGAGTCAGAGTGCAAGCCATTCAGGGGGCTGAGCATCTTGGCACCTCCACTCCCACAGCCCCTCTTGGCCCCAAGTGACTCATGCACAGATATGGGCATAAAAATGGAGCTATATGGCTGGACGTGGTAGCTCATGCCTGTAATCCCAGCACTTTAGGAGGCTGAGGCAGGTGGATCACTTGAGGCCAGGAGTTGGAGACCAGCCTGGCCAACATGGCGAAACCCCATCTCTACTAAAAATACAAAAAATTGGCCAGGTGTGATGGCTCACACCTGTAATCCCAGCACTTTGGGAGGCTGAGGTAGGTGGATCATGAGGTCAGGAGTTCGAGAACAGCCTGGCCAATATGATGAAACTCTACTAAAAATACAAAAATTAGCTAGGCATGGTGCCATGTGCCCGTAGTCCCAGCTACTTGAAAGGCTGAGGCAGAAGAATTACTTGAACCCGGGAGTCAGAGGTTGCAGTGAGCCAAAATCATGCCACTGCACTCCAGCCTGAGTGACAGAGCAAGATTCGTCTCAAAAAAAAAAAAAAGAATTAGCCTGGCATATTGGTGAACACCTATAATTCCAGCTACTTAAGAGGCTAAGGCATAAGAATTGCTTCAACTTGAGAGGCAGAGGCTACAGTGAGCCAAGATCACGCCACTGCACTCCAGCTTGGTGACAGAGTAAGACTCCATCTCAAAAAAAAAATAATAATAATAGAGCTATATGATCTCTTCCCTTTTTTTGTTTTTGTTTTTGTTTTTTTTTTTTTGAAACTGAGTCTCGCTCTGTCGCCAGGCTGGAGTGCAGTGGCACGATATTGGCTCACTGCAATCTCCAACTCCTGGGTTCAAGCAATTCTCCTGCCTCAGGCTCCTGAGTAGCTGGGATCACAGGCACATGCCACTATACCCAGCTAATTTTTGTATTTTCAGTAGAAACACAGTTTCACCATGTTGGCCGGGATGGTCTCGATCTCTTGGCCTTGTGATCCACCCACCTTGGCCTCCCAAACTGCTGAGATTACAGGTGTTAGCCACCGAGCCCGGCCGATCTCTTCTATTTTTTTTTAAGCATGACCAAAAGCTGGAAGGAAATCCAAGAATCAGCAGACACCTGCTGTAGGATCAGAGTGACCAAGTGCAGGACTCTGCAGCCAGCCTAGTCTCTAGCCCCAGCACTGCTCATGCCACTGGGTGACCATGGACACCTCCTGTGTAAATGTACCCTCTCTGAGCCTCAGCTTCCTCCACCGTAAAGCTGGGATGACAAAGCTCATGCATCCAGGGCTCTCAGGATTAACTGCATAGCCAGTGGCTCTGTTGAAGAGGTGCTCAAACAAAAAAAATTAACCAGGTGTGGTGGTGCATGCCTGTAGTTCCAGCTACTTGAGAGGCTGAGATATGAAAATCGCTTGAGCCCAGGAGGTGGAAGTTGCAGTGAGCTGAGATCATGCCACTGCACTCCAGCCTGGGTGACAGGGTGAGATTCTGTCTCAAAAAAAAAAGAGGTGCCTTATCAAATCCAAACTACAAGGATCCCACGGAAACTGCATGGGAGGAGGGTTAAGGGAGCAAGTGCAGACGTTTGGCTGGAAACAGATGAGATGGTGAAGGCATTTCTTTTTATTTGGAACTCCTCTAATATGCCAGGCATGGTGGCTCACTCCTGTAATCCCACCACTTTGGAAGGCCAAGACAGGAGAATTGCTCGAAACCAGGAGTTCAAGATCAGTCTGGGCAACGTAGTGAGACCCCCATCTCTACAAAAAATTAAAAATTAGCCAGGTGTGTGGCTGGGCGCAGCAGCTCACACCTGTAACCCCAGCACTTTGGGAGACCAAGGCAGGTGGATCACTTGAGGTCAGGAATTTGAGACCAGCCAGGCACGGTGGCGTACTCCTGCAGTCCCAGCTATGCAAGAGGCTGAGGTGGGAGGGTTGCTTGAACCCGGGAAGTTGAGGCTGCAGTGAGCCAAGATTGCACCACTGCACTCCAGCCTGGGAAACAGAGCAAGGCTTCCTCTCAAAATAAAAAAATAAAATGAAAAGAAGTAGAAAGGAAGGAGGAGTAGAAGAAAGAAGGTAGGGGGAAAAGAAACGCAGGAAGAATTGGGAGCAGAAGGTGAAGGAGAAGAAATGGGTTTAAATCACAGCACCAGCTTTGGTTTGGTTTGGTTTTTTCAGACGGAGTCTTGCTGTATCGCCCAGGCTGGAGTGCAGTGGTGCAATCTCGGCTCACTGTAACCGCCACCTCCTGAGTTCAAGCAGTTCTCCCACCTCAGCCTCCCAAGTAGTTGGGATTACAGGTGCCCATCATCATGCCTGGCTAATTTTTTTTGTATTTTTAGTAGACAAAGGGTTTCATCATGTTGGCCAGGCTGGTTTTGAACTCCTGACCTCAAGTGCTCTGCCAGCCTTAGCCACCCAAAGTGTTGGGATCACAGGTGTGAGCCACTGTGCCTGGCCAGTACCAGGTTTTAAGTCATCCATAAGTGTGGTGGCCGTGGGTCCTGGTTTGTGCAGGGTAGTCCCGGGGGACATGATTGTCCCAGTGTAATTGTTTTGTTTTGTTTTGTTTTATTTTTATTTTTTTGAGACAGACTCTTGCTCCGCTGCCCAGGCTGGAGTGCAGTGGCGCAGTCTTGCCTAACTGCAACCTCCGTCTCCCGATTCTCCTGCCTCAGCTTCCTGAGTAGCTGGGAGTACATACATGCGCCACCATGCCTGGCTAATTTTGTATTTTTAGTAGAGATGGGGTTTCAATATGTTGGCCAGGCTGGTCTTGAATTCCTGACCTCATGATCCACCCACCTTGGCTCTCAAAGTGCTGGGATTATAGGCCTGCCCCCCCGTGCCTGGCCCTGGTTCTTTTCTTTTTTTTTTTTTTTTTTTTTTTTTTGGAGTCTTGCTCTGTCACCCATGCTGGAGTGCAGTGCCGCCATCTTGGCTCGCTGCAATCTCCGCCTCCCGGGTTTAAGTGATTCTCCTGCCTCAGACTCCTGAGTTGCTTGGACTATAAGCACACGCCACCACACCTGACTAATTTTTGTATTTTTAGTAGAGATGGTGCTTAACCATGTTGGCCAAGATGGTCTCAATCTCTTGACCTCATGATCCACCTGCCTTGGCCTCCCAAAGTGCTGGGATTACAGGCATGAGCCACCATGCCTGGCTGGCCCAGTGTAATTGGCAACAGCCCCCTTTCACCTCCGGACACACCCTGGTGTGGATGCTAATCACATGGCCAGTATCTCTGCACATGGCCACTCTGTGCTCAGTGCATCTGAGCAGGGAGTAAGTGTGCAACGAGAGAAAAGCCCTGGCCTAGGACTGGGCAAGCCCACATCTCCTCTAAGCCTCAGTATTCCCTCCTATTGTGGGGTTGGGCTGGCTGGCCTACCAGGATGCCTCTGGATTCTAGCCTGTGTGAGAGATCAAAGGAATCTGGAATCTTCTCCTACCTGGCCCAGTGTAGCTACAGGGGCAGAAGAGCAGGGGAGGAATAGGAACTTGCAGGCAGCAGAGGGTGGCTGGCTAGCAGCAAAAGGAGCCCCCAGCAGTGGCCCTTGTGCTCTGGCAGGCCACCCTGCCCTGTTAGGAGGGACAGTGCTCGGGTCCGGGTGGAGCCGACCCAGCAGGCACACACTCTGCGATGGTCAGCAGGTGGCAGGACACGTCCGCGTGCAGCTCGATGTTGGTGTTCTCCAGCTCCACCAGGCTGCGCCACATCTCCATCTGCTCCTTGAAGGCCCCGATGAGCTGTGCCCGGATCTTATTCATCTGTACGTGGCTATCCTCCTCTGTGTCATGGGACAGCATTGGGACTGCGGGCAGGAAGGGATCCGGCTGCACCAGGAACAATGCTACTTAAGCCAGGACTGAACTCCATGCCTGCCCACCAAGATGGTGTCTGGCTCACATATAAGCTCAGTACATATGGATGGATGAGTGAATGGAGATGGACAGGTGGGTGGTGGATGGTGGATGGATGGATGACGGATGGATGGATGGATGAGTGGACGCATGGGTGGATGGAGGGAGAGAATAGTTGGGGATGGGTGGATGGATAAAAGGATGGATGATGAGGATGGATGATGAGGACGGATAGATGGATGGATAATGGATAGAGGGATGGATAGATGGATGAATGAGTAGATTAACGGGTGGATGGATAGAGATGAATGGTTGAATGGAGATAGATGGATGGATGGATGGACAGATGGATAAGGATGGATAAATGGGTGGATGGATGAGGATGGATGAATGGATGGGTAGATGGTAAATGGATGGATGGTGGATAGGTGGATAGATGGATGGATGGTAGATAGAAGGGTGGATGGGTGGGACGGATAGATGGATGGATAATGGATAGAGGGATGGATAGATGGATAGATGGATGGATGGATGAATGAGTAGATTAACGGGTGGATGGATAGAGATGAATGGTTGAATGGAGATAGATGGATGGATGGATGGACAGATGGATAAGGATGGATAAATGGGTGGATGGATGAGGATGGATGAATGGATGGGTAGATGGTAAATGGATGGATGGTGGATAGGTGGATAGATGGATGGATGGTAGATAGAAGGGTGGATGGGTGAACAGAGGGTAAATGGATGGATGGGTGAATGGGTAGATGTGTAAATAGGTGGATGGGTAGGTGGATGGTTGGACTTACGGATAGATGGATAGATGGTTTAGAGAAATTTAAACCCCTCTTTCCCTGGCTTGGGGTCAGGCTACCTGGATTTGAGTCTCAGGAACCCAAATAGTGTTGAGTCTCGGCCAACCATCTCAGCTCAGACCTCAATTTCCCAGTGAAACATTCCCAGACTCTCACTCTGAGCTACCTGCCACCTGCTGTGATGATTCCCTGCCTTCTCTTTCACAGTGCTCTACACATCTATGATTAGGTAACATTTTGTGATGGATGTTTTATATCTGTCTTTTCTGCTCAAATGTAAGCTCCATGGGGCAAAGTCATTCCTGTCTTCCTGTTTCCCACAGTGAGTTCCTACCTAATAGTTGCCCAGCAGGTAATCAATTGTTTTCCCTGCCTGCCCCAGTAGATGGCTCCACCCTGGACATGCGTGGTTTGTCCAATCTGTTCCCATGACCTTGAGGGCAGTGGTCAAGAGCTGCCTTTTCCTTAAATGTCAAGTAAACTGGGGTTGGCAAAATAAATTATGGTGCATCCAGATGATGGAATCACTGCCGTCATTAAAACAAAGTTTTCAGGCTGGGTGCAGTGGCTGATGCCTATAATTCCAGCACGTTGGGAGGCTGAGGCGGGTGGATCACTTGAGGTCAGGAGTTCGAGACCAGTCTGGCCAACATGGTGAAACCCTATCTCTACTAAAAATACAAAAATTGGCCAGGTGTG
>NW_022437078.1:3404624-3435413 GCF_009761245.1 Sapajus apella
GCACGGGGGCAAGGCACAGCTGCCTGGAACAGCTCTGCACACCCTGCAAGGTCAGAGGCACCCGACCCAGACTGGGGACTGGTGGGGGCATGTCCACAGGAAGTGACCCCAAACCCAGAGACAGCAGCTACAGCCATAAGAGAAACAGCTTCACTTGAGACAATGACAGAGAACAGAAGCCTTGGAAATACTTGCTTAAATATGAGGGCCCAATGGGGCTCAGAGAGGCGCCCTGCCCCGCAAGGAGGCTGCACCACCGGGCCATGGCTCACTGCCGTCAGCTGAGTCCACTGGGCCCCCATTCCCAGGTGAGTCCTGCCCAGCAGTGGTCCTAAGCCAGTCAAACACTCACTGCTGGGCGACTGTGTCCTTATCTGTCTGACCTGTTCAGAAAAGGAAAGGGACCAGGCTACTTACTAATGAGTTCAATCTTCCCGTTGTTTTTGACATGGTAGAAAGATACAGATATCCGCGGAGCCTCTCCATGCAACACAGCAAATTTACTTCCATTAGGTTCCCAGGCAAAGGCTATGATGGTTTCTAAAATTGACGAAAGAGATCACTTCCTTTGTGGTCAATTCAGAACAGAATACTCTTAATCAGTTAAAATGTTCACTATTCAACCAGAGAGAAATAGCCCCCAACATTTAAAAGTTCATTATAAGGACCACAAAGCAAGCATCAGCAGGAAAAGGTGCACATTCCTGGAGTTTCAGAGGCTGCTGCCTCCACTCATGTGAATGACCTATGTGAAACTGTTCCCTTCCTAAGAGCAGGATACCCAAGGTGGGACAAGGAGCCTGACATCGCAGGCAGCTGTGGATGCCACTTGCTTTGCACCTAGTGTGGCGTCTACAGTGGAATCCTGGCTTCCTGTCTCCCTGCCTGGCAGGGCGGCCAGGTTTGACGTTTGCTCACCTCTCTATTTTTCTCCTTCCTTCCTCCTTGTTTCTATAGCAAAACAAAAAGCCAAACAAGAACACAGGCTGCATCTCTTCTCTCGTTTCTGTAGACAGGGTCTTGCTGTCACCCAGGCTGGAGTGCAGTGGTGCAATCTCAGCTCATAGCAAACTCCGCTCCTGGGCTCAATTGATCCTCCCACTTCAGCCTCTCAAACAGCTGGGACTATAGGTGTACACCACCACACCTCGCTAATATCTGTATTTTTTGTACAGAGAGGGTCTCACTATGTTGCCGAGGCTATAAAAACATTTTGTGACCTGGAGATGGCTATTAATGGTGAGAGGTCACAGTCGTGATTCCATTGCTCAGACAATGCACTAGCAGGAAAGTGTTAAAAGCCAAGTGCAAAACAGCACATAGGGCCCATCCAACTAAAAATGACTAAAATAAAACTTGCCTTTCATTTCGACCACATCCACGGGTACCTGTTTTTCCCTCATTCGGAAAATTTCAAAATTTGTGACAACACCCTGTTTAAAAAAAAAAAGGAGGGAAAGGATGACATTCTGGACACTGAAAACATGAGAAAAAGGTTTAAATCAAAGGACAACTTCATAATTAGAGATTCGATTTTCACGCCTGGTTCGCACACACAAGCATCTCCAGTGATGGCAGCCACAGCCCTCAGGAGAGAACACAGTTCTAAGGCTGGAGGGGAACTGCCGGCACCCCATCTAGAGGCAGCTACCGGACATGTGTGAAATAATCCGACCAGATCCCACCTTCAGGAGCCTCCGTGCCCTCCACTCTGGCACAAGCAGTCCCAGGGTCCTCACTACAGTCTGCGTGCCAGGTCCACAGGGCCCAAAAGGCCCACCCATGGGGCTGGTGAAACTATTTCAGACAGTGGGGGTGTTCTGCAGCCATGACCTTCCAGAAGTCCTGCCCACTCCAGGAGTCTAAGGGGAAACCGCCCCAATGTCCACCAAAAGAGGAAGGAGGCAAAGAAATGTGGTCCACCCAAAAGCAGATTCCTGTTCAGACTCAACAGTGTGGACAAGCCGTGGGAAAACTGCTCCATGAAGGAGTTAAGACACAGAGGCTGCAAACTATGTGATTCCAGCTGCGAGTCTGGAATAGGGAAGTCAGAGACATTAGTGATGCCAGGAGCTGGGCAGAGAGACTGCTAATAGGTATGGTGTTTCTTTGTAGGGTGATGAAAACATTTCTTATTTTTTATCTTTTAAAAATTATCTATAGAGATGGAGTCCCACTGTATTGCCCAGGCCGGTCTGAAATTTCTAGCCTTAAGTTATCCTCCCTCCCACTTAGGGTGAGCCACCTCGCCCAGCCAATGAAAACACTGTGAAATGAGCGATGGTGGCTGCACAACCCTGTGAACACACTAAAAGCCGCTGAACTGCCCACCACTTTAAATTAGAGTGGAATGCTTCCATTAGAGGAAAAACTCAGACAAGTTTTCATAAGGTAAATATTAATTATCAACTATATGCACAAAAAATCTGAGTATGCTACTCTTTGTACTTAGAAAGAAAATAATATTCTCAACCAGGCACAGTGGCTCACCCCTGCAATCCCAGCACTTTGGGTGCCCGAGGTGGATGGAGCACCTGAGGCCAGGAGTTCAAGACCAGCCTGACCAATATGGTGAAACTCCGTCTCTACTAAAAATACATAAATTAGCTGGGTGTGGTGGCAGGCACCTGTAGTCCCAGCTACTGGGGAGGCTGAGGCAGGAGAATCACTTGAACCCAAGAGGCAGAGGTTGCAGTGAGCCAAGATCGTACCATTGCAATCCACCCTGCGTGACAAAAAAAACCACAAAATGATATTCTCATTTTAGCAATCAATATAGAAAAAAGGTGGGTGTCTGGGGACGTTTTACTGTATTCCTTTGTGAACTCTAAACCATGTGAATGTAGTATCTATTCAAAACTTATTTTGGAGACAGTGTCTTGCACTGTGGCCCAGGCTAGAGTAGAGTGGTGCAGTCATGGCCCACTACACCCTTGACTTCCTGGGCTCAAGTAATCCTGCCTCAGCCTGTCAAAGTGTTCAGATTCTAGGCATGAGGCACCACACCCAGCCTATTCGAAAAACTTTTCTTAAAAAAAAAAAAATTATACTCTTCAAATAGAATATGCCAAGATCTCTAACTAAGACTTGCCAGGTATATCAGGAAGGTGTCAAAAAAATCCACAAATCCGAATTTAAAAATCCATTAACAGCCTCCAAACAATACTGTGGTCACTGAAGAGCAAAGGATAAGGAACCTCCAGTTCCCACGGACACCCACGTACCTGGGTGCCTTTCGGAGTCCTGTCTACTTTCACACACAAGTAGTCTCCATTCTTCTGCCAATGCAGCTTGCAATCCACCACATTGAACAGGTTCCTCACTCGGATCTCTTGCCTGGTAGGCAGCTGCATCAGGGTTACCCTGGCTGGAATATCTTTGTCTTCAGGCACCCAGAAGGCTATTATGTTACCACCAGGAGACCAAGAAAAGTCTCTGCAGATCAGGAAAATAAAATGTTACAGCAAAGACCAAGTGATGAGGAAACTGAAAAGCAGAAGAGAATAAAATAACTCATTTGCTGTACAGAAGCTCAATGCCATCACGGCTGACGCTGAGAGCTCATTCCGCACATGCACACACTGCTCTGGGCATGGCGCACAGCTTCACAGGTCTTCACCAGGACCCTGGGGCATTACTGCGCTCACTCTAACAGCGAGTGAATGTAGGCAACATATGAGCAACCCCACCGTCACGCACAGACTCTATAGACTCCAGCCTGGGCTCCGTCAGCCCACTCTTAGACACCACATACTGCTGCTTTGAGGCAATTTAGGCTGGCAGATCCAGCTATTTGACATCTAAAGATTAATTAAGGTGTCAAAGGGGAAAACGGCAAATCAAGTGTAAGCAATGAGCAAGAACGAGGGCAACTCCCTCCAATGGATCAAGTGCTCAACAGAAGAGCTGCTGGAAGGAACGGTTACTGAGCTCACCTACGCGAAAAACAGCTTTATACTCGTTATGTGCTCTGTTTTGCGTTTACTGAGAACCGACGTCCTGGTCTTTCTATTTTATGAGCCAAAATTTTGCCCCAAAATGTAAAAATAAAAGGAGTAAGAAACATCAATGTCCTTGGATTGCTGGTAGAAGTTCACTGCCGTGATACCGACCAGTTCCAAGAGTTTTCTGATAAATAAAAACGTGCCCATTCTTTGATAATGAAAATGAGCTGAAGGCTCCCCAAACTCTGCCTCAGACAGAAGAGTAACAGGAAAACCTTTCGCTTAAGCAAAGTCCCCTCTCTTCCTTAAAAGACTGGAACCACCCTCCCATTTTCTAGGTCGAAGATGAGGTAGATGGAAGGAAGCCAACTCAAGACTCTGGCCTTGAAGATTCATTTCTGGGCACAGAAAGGAGTTGCTGAAGTGGTGTCTCAAGGGTGGTGGGCCCAGCGCGGAGCAGCCTTGCTGCCCATTGGCTCAAGCCTTCATCCTGGCATTCAGAATAAACTCACCTTAGGCTGGGCACAGTGGCTCACGCCTATAATCCCTGCACTTTGTGAGGCCAAGGGAGGCAGGCAGGCAGGCAGATCACTTGAGGTCAGGAGTTCAAGACCAGCCTGGCCAACACGGTGAAACCCCTCTTCTAAAATATACAAAAAATTAGCTGAGCAGGGTGGTGCGCCCCTGTAATTCCAGCTACTTAGGAGGCTGGGGCACCAGAATCCTTTGAACCTGGGAGGCGAAGGTTGCAGTGAGTCGAGATCATGTCACTGTATTCCAGCCTGGGCAACAGAGCAAGACCCTGTCTCAAAAAAGATTAAAAAATGGCTGGGTGTGGTGGCTCATGACTGTAATCCCAGCGCTTTGGGAGGCTGAGGCAAGACCAACTTGGCCAACAGTGAAACCCCATCTCTACTAAAAGTACAAAAATTAGCTGGTTGTGGTGGTGGGCACCTGTAGTCCCAGCAACCCAGGAGGCTGAGGCAGGAGAATGCCTTTAACCCAGGAGACAGAAGTTGCAGTGAGCAGAGATCATGCCACTATACTCCAGCCTGGGGGACAGAGTGAAACTGTCTCCAAAAAAAAAATTTTTTTAAAAAGAACAAACTCACCATGTTCTCTCCAACTGGTTAAGAACTGAGTGCTAGGCTGGGTGTGGTGGCTCACAAGTATAATCTCAGCACTTTGGGAAGCCAAGGCAGGCGTATCACAAGGTCAGGAGTTCGAGACCACCCTGGCCAATATGGTAAAACCCTGTCTCTGCTAAAAACACAAAAATTATCCGGGCATGGTGGTGCGCACCTGTAGTCCCAGGTACTTGGGAGGCCGTGGCAGGAGAATCGCTTGAACCTGGGAGGCAGAGGCTGTGTTGAGCTGAGACTGCGCCACTGTACCTCAGCCTGGGTGACAGAGCAAGGCTCCATCTCAAAAAAAAAAAAAAAAAGTACTAAACGAGAGAGCAAATAAAGGAAACCAACTGCAGTGGAAAACATCTATGTCCCCCAAATTCATAGACTGAAATTCTAACCCCTGGGGCGATGGCATTAGGTGGGGTCTTTGGGGGCTGAGCAGGTCATGAGGATGAAGCCCTCAGGAATGAGATGAGGACCTTTACAGAAGTGGACCCAGAAGCCTTCCACCAGGTGAGGCTGGACTGAGGGGCTGTCCATGAGGAAGTGGGCTCTCACCAGTCTACAGGCATGGTCTCCCAAACTCCAGAACTGGGAGAAAGACATCTCTGCTATAATAAGCAACCAGCCTTTGGTATTATGTTAAGCAGCCTCAACACACTAAGATACCAAATTAATAAGAACACTCACTTTATCCCAGAGATCTTCAAACTCTTCTTGTCTAGAAGACCCATAGACTGGCCAAAAAAAAAGGGGAAGGTTACAGTTGAGTCAAATCATGTCAGTGTCTCAGTAACACACGTAACTTTTCACAAAAAGAAACAAGTCTGATGTGAGTTTGCCTAGCGAGCACTGCAAGGAGAGGGTGACGGTGAACCCACCCACCCATCCACCGCTGCAAGCCACAGTTCCGAAGCCCACTGCATTAACTCCCATCCAGGGCTTCCCACAGCTGCGCTGGAGACAGGCCTTTACTGCGATCTGTGAAACCTCCTCCTCCTCTTCTAGCACAAGTAAGTAAAGGCACCACACCCCAATTACAAGCAAGGACGGGATGAGTGTTTCCCATCACTGAAGCCACTTACAGGAGTTTCATAGATGCTAAGTGTATCCAGGGTCATTCTGGCAAAGAATTTACCATCATGGCTCCACCTAAGAGGAAAACAGAAGTGCCAGGGTATTCCAATTATAAGACAAAAGGCTACAGGGGTTGTTACAATGATCCACTTACTTAAAAATAGGCCAATGGGCTGAGCTCTCACAGTGAAAACCTCTCTTCTTGTGCCCCGTAAGGATGTCCCAGATGATTATGGCCTGAGGGTCATCCTGCGTGTCCATCAGGGGGCTAAAGGTCACCAGGTACCTAGAAGAGAGGGAGGCAACACTGCATGCTATCCTCCTCTCCAGGGAGGATCATAGTCTGTCTGTGCAACCAGAACAAGCAGTCAGAACTCATGGAACCAACTCTCTCCCCAAACACCACACTCTCCCAGCCCCAAGAGATCCCAAGCAGAGTGGGAAGCAGAAGCAGTGCTTGTTCATTCTTGGTGTCAACACACTGCAGGCATTCCAGTTTATCCAAGATCAGCACAGGAAAAATCACGCAGATCCTACACAAGTCTGCTGAGTGATCTAGAGGGAGATGCAGTGTGGAATTCTATCTTTTTTTTTTTTTTTGAGACAAAATCTCACCCTGTTGCTCAGGCTGGGGTGCAATGGCATGATCTCGGCTCACTGAAACCTCTACTTCCTGGGTTCAAGCAATTCTTGTGTCTTAGCCTCCTGAGTAGCTAGCATTATTATAGGCGCCTGCTACCATGCTCAGCTAACTTTTGTATTATTAGTAGAGATGGGGTTTCACCATGTTGGCCAGGCTGGTCTCAAACTCCTGAGCTCAGGAAATCCACCCGCCTTGGCCTCCCAAAGTGCTGGGATTACAGGCATGAGCCACTGTGCCTGGTCAGAATTCTCTTTACCAATGTTTAGTTAAGACTAACAAGGTTAAAAAAAAATAAAATACAGCTGGGCACAGTGGCTCATTCTTGTAACCCCAACAGTTTGGGGGGCCAAGGCAGGTGAATGACCTGAGGTCAGGAGTTCAAGACCAGCCTAACATGGTGAAACCCCACCTCTAACAAAAATACAAAAATTATCTGGGCATGGTGGTGGGCGCTTCTAATCCCAGCCATTCAGGAGGCTAAGGCAGGAGAATCGCTTAGAACCTGGGAAGGTGAGGCTGCAGTGAGCTGATATCATGCCATTACATTCCAGCCTGGGCGACAAGAGCAAACCTCCATCTTTAAAAAAAAATAAAAGTCCCATCCAGTTCAAAAGCTAGCATAAGTCTGATGGGAAACTTTAGAGCCTAGAGGTTCCTCCCAGCCATTATTTACCTGACTGCTGGCTTGTCTGGAGCTACTGCACCTGCTCACTCAGTTCACACAGTGTTAATAGACAGTCCTTTACATCAGAGGGGAAGGCAGACACAACCCATGAGGGCAAAGCAGAACAGCCCCATCTCGCCCTCACACTGCCTTCCACAACTGTGCCTTTCCCTAGCAGGGCTCAGACAACCAGATTAGCTAGATCAAAAACCCTGGCTTGGCTGGGTGCGGTGGCTCACACTTGTAATCCCAGTGCTCTGGGAGGTCAAGGCAGGAGGAACACTTGAGCCCAGGGGTTTGAGACTAGCCTGTGCAACAAAGTGAGACCCACATCTCTACAGAAAGTAAAATTAGCTATAAGTCGTGACATGTGCCTGTGGTCCCTGTTACTCAGGAGGATGAGGTGGGTGAATCACTTGACCTTGGGAGGCTACCTACAATGAGCCTGCAATGGCACCGAGCCTGGGTGACAGAGCAAGGAAAATTTATTATCTGTAAAACATGTGACATTGGACTAGATCCTGAAGGAAAGTAAATAATATACAGAACTATTAGGTCAAGTAACAAAATTAGAATATGGCAATGCAATCAAATGTTAAAACAACGTTAAATCCATGAAGTCAGTGCCTACACTGTGGTGATGCGAACAAAATCCTATTTCTAGGAATACACATTCAGGGCTAAAGGGACATGTTACTTCAACTTACAAATGGCTCAGGAAAAGTATCTACACAGAGACAACAGAGGATGAAGCAAAGGCAATCAAATGTGAGAAGATCTCAGTAAAGCACACCAGCGTTCTCCACACGCCTATCTTTCTACGAAGTTTGAAATGCTACAAAATTAAAGACTACCTATAGAAGGCTGGCATGGGGTGAAAAGTATAGAAACTCCACTGGCGTTTTTCTAGCAGCTTACCTTTCACAAGGTGAGAAATCAATGAGCTGAACCCCTTGGTGACTGAATCTCTGAATCTGCTTGAATTTCTCTCCCCCCCATAAAGCAATGCCTCTTTGATGAAAGGTAGCCAGGTAGGTGCCCTTAGGAGACCAACGCACATATGTCTCTGTCCATCTCTGCAGAAAAAGGCAGTGCAAAACATCAAACATCAAGACCTTCCTACAGTAAATCTATTCTGCAAACTCTTAACTGAAATACACAAAGCCTGTTCACTTCTCAGGATCTACTTCAAAGCTGGAAGAGGAATAAAATAAGTAGTTTTCAGAAAGTAATCTCAAAGAAAATAAAACGTCACCTGCTCTTTCAGTTTTCAGACGGAAACAAAGTTCCACTTTCTTAAGAAAACAGGGGAGGTGAGTCCCGCCCCCAGTGGCAGCAAATACACACCGCTCTTTCTTCAATTGAGACAGGGTCTTTCACGTCATTCCAGAATATGGAAGTGCGGTCTCCACTCTCAAAAATCACACTATACTGATCTCTGCATTCTGCCTCTTCAAGCCAGTAACGTAAATTCCCCTTATACAAAAATCAGCAACTCGTTCCAGAACAAAAAAAAGGCAAGGAATATAACATTTCATTAATTTAAAAAAAAACTCATTCGCAACTATTGCTCTTAAAGACATGACAAATTCAGTCCACACCCTCAACTCCCAAGTCACACCTTAACCTCAAGTCAAGACACCATCCAGCATTTCTTTTCTTTTCTTTTTTTTTTTTTTTTTTTTTTTTGAGACAGGCTCTTGCTCTGTTGCCCAGGCTAGAGCCCAGTGGCACAATTATAGCTCACGGGGGCCTCAACCTCCCAGGCTCAAGTGATCCTCCCACCTCAGCCTCCCAAGTGGTCGGGAATACAGGTACATGCCAGGCCCAGCTAATTTATGTGCTTACTTTTTGTAAAGAGGGGGTCTCACTTTGTTGCCCAGGCTGGTCTTGAAGTCCTGGAACTACGGGATCCCCCTACCTTAGCCTCCCTAAGTGTTGGGGTTACAGGTATGAGCCACCGCGCCCCAGCAGCAGCACTGCTTTAAACCACTGAGATGCAGGTTTCAGGGCACTCACCAGGTCTTTGAAAGGCTGTTTCTCTGGAATATCCCACTCATCACTGATGGTCATATACCTAGAGGAAAAAGGAGACTGTCGAACCCCACGCCCTGATGACTGGAAAGAGCACCCCATGAGGGGTCCAGCATAGCCCTACTGCACTCCTGCCTGCCCACCCCCCGGGCTGTGACTGGCATAACCGGAAGGGGTGCTACAGGCCAGGAGCTTGGGGCAGGGCTGTGAAATGGTCCTGTGGCCCTGCAGAAGCCTGACCAGAAAGGACATGAACAATCTGACAGGCACCAACGCCCACAGAGAAGCACCAAACCACCCAGGCACGGCCGGTCACTTGCACGTCAATGTCCACTTCCTCATGGCCAAGTCTGAACTTACTTGTCAAAATCCGTGAAAAGGTTGACCCGGAACGTGTGCTGCTTGTCCAGCTTGTAGCCGTCAGCGTTCTTTACAGCATCCACAGCATGGGCAGGGGATGCATACTCCAGGAAAATATACCTGAGTGAGACAGGGCCATTCATACACACCCACACCATAAGGCTGGGCAGGTACGCACTGTCTGCCCCACCCCTCTCCATGGACAAGCTCTCTGTACCAGGAGTTCTCTGTGCTGTTCTTCCTGCCTCGAGCCTAAGGCAGTCACACAGAGGACAGACCCACAGCCAAGGAGCTCCCTAAGTTAGAGGGAAACCTAACCAGAAGATTCAAGTCTCTAGTTTTATGATTATAAATTATAGAAAAGTTAATCAAAACATCCATGACTGTGGCGATGGTTTCATGAAGTGTACACATCAAAATCTATTAAACTGTATACTTTAAAACTATGCAGATTTATTATGTATCGATCATCTCAATAAAGCTGTTTTTTTTTTTTAAAAACTTGTGGCTGGGCGCTGTGGATCATGTTTGGGAGGCAGAGGTGGGCAGATCACTTGAGTTCAGGAGATCCAGACCAGCCTGGGCAACACAGCAAAACTCCCTCTCTCCTAAAAATACAAAAATTAGCCAGGCGTGGTAGCATGTGCCTGTAAGCCCAGCTACTTGGGAGGCTAGGGCAGAACTGCTTGAACCTGGGAGGCAGAGGTTGCACTGAGTTGAGATCGCACCACTGCGCTCCAGCCTGGGCAAGAGAGTGAGGCTCTGTCTCAAAAATGAATAAAATCTTTAAAATAGCCTAATATTGTGTATTACAGGCAACATTACAAAGGACCTCAGAGAACGTTTCATTGTAACACGAGTAACCAAGGGTCAAGAGGCTACCCTTCAAATGACTGCCCAACATAAAAACACAGTAGAATTACCTACATTTGATAAATTTTTCTAGAAACTAAAACTATTCTAGTTAGTTTTTACTTTATGTCATTTATTTGAGAGACAGAGTCTTGTTCTGTCACCCAGGGTGGAGTGCAGCTACATAATCATAGCTCACTGCAGCTTCAAACTCCTGGCCTTAGTCTTCAAGAGTGTTGGGAGTTTGGGTATAAGCCATCATGCTGGCCTATTCCAGGTAATTTTAAAAACTTTAAAACCTTAACTAAAAAAAACAAACTTTATCATCTTCTCATTCACTGCTTTGGAGAGCTTCCTGCTGAGGGCGGCCTGAAAAAGTGAATGGCCCACGTGCCCGGGCGAGGCAGCAGTGCAACACTCCTTCATCACAAGGTGCCAGACACAGATGAGACTTCTCTCACAGGCGAACACTCACCCTTTTGTCTTTCCATCCTCTTCAGGATAAAAATCATTTGTGATTTTCCCAAACTTGGAAAAGATCTTGTGGATGACATTTTTGAGTTTCTCAAGTCGGTCAGGTCCTACCTGAGGGACATTGTCCACTACAATCACCGAATCAATTCCATCTGCTTCCTGGGGTCGATCTTTGAGTACATCTCCCAGTAATTCTTAAAGAGACAGAGATTTGTCACATGACCATTTCTACCAAGAAAAACATTAACTGGACACACTGAACAAATATCCAGGAAGTGACAATGAATCATCTAAATGCTTTCACTGTGAGTAAAAGAAACCCCAACCCTAGCTTGTTTCAGAATTTAAACGTGAGAAGTGGGGAGACTGGGACTCTTCTCTCTCGCTTTGACAGAAATGTCAACAGTCAAGGTATGTCACTTAAGTTCTGGCAATAACCAAAGCCCACAAGACAGTAACTATAAAAAGCTTTTAACAACGCAAAATGCAAATGAAGAAGAAAATCTAAAGAATATCCAATGTTAGATCTTTCAGAGATCCCTAGATTTTGAAAGGTTTCTAGCAACATCTAGGTAGAACCCCATCCCAGTGTCAATGAAAACTGACTTTTACAGAAGATTTTAGCAAACAAGTAAATATTTAAATGCTCAATATATTCGCAGCACATTTGTGCTGTGAATTCAAACTACTAGAAATTATTCAAGGAGGAAAAACTCTCTTGAGTGAACTGGGATGAAAATAGTAACTCTTCTCCCACCTCCTGTTCCCAGTTATTTTCATGTTTTCAAGGCAGTGAACCGGAGAGCCATTCAACGGGATCAGGAAAAAAACCAAAGAGCGAAGCCACCTGTGGTGAGCTTCCTGATCGGCCCACCACCAGGCACCTTCGTCCAAAACCCTAATTATCCAACATTCCCTATGTTAAAAATCTTGAAGGATCAACACAGGAGATAGGGATGGAGCAAAGCGTTTTTCCTACTCATATGCCACTCAACACATTTCTGACACCAGATGTGGGTCCCTATCAAGTAGTTCTCCAGGGGCTACCAGCTGAGTGTCCTCCAACTTAACCCAATTCAGACACTATCTACCAGGAATTAGTATCAGATCCCATAGGCTGAAGGCTCAGTCCCAAAGAACGGTACCCATTTCAGATGGCAATTGTAAGTAGCGGGCTGTCATCTCCAGTTCTGACCGAAAACCTCCAAAGCAGGGTTCCCACTATTCCCCACTTCTTGGGTTGCTTCAACAGCTTACAGGATTCAGGGAGCTAGGTTTGCCACCTTATTATAACAGACGTTATAGAGAACACAAAGAAGCAGATGGAAGACAAGCACAGGGCCTCCCTGTGCTTTCCAGGCACGCCACCCTGCAGGAGCCTCCACCTGTTCAGCTATGTGGAGTCCCCTGAACCCGGCCTTTCTGGCTTTCATTACACAGTTGTGATTACTGACATCACTGAGCACTGGTGATCCACTCAACTTTCAGCCCTCTTCCTTCTGAGGAGCAGGGGGAGACCTAAAAGGCAATTAAATGTCCTGAAAGCCTGATCTGAATTTACAAGGCTTGCAATAAAAATAAAAGGCTCAGCTTTTACATAAGCTGTATACTCCTTTCCCACAAGCTCAAAGCATCTAGACTAGAAGAACCTGCCCACACCTAGGAAGGAAATATATGAAGTAACTACACCATGAAGACACATCGCCTTGGTCACGGATTCCCAATCTGTCTCCAGGAAAAATAGAAGGGAACAATTCTCAACACTAAATAGCAAACAGAAAGAGAAAAAATAGTTAATGAGCCAAAAAGACACTTAGAGTTAAAATCCTGATCACATATTTATTTCACCAAACACCAAAGGCAGCTGAAACATTAACCTCAAAGGATAATTACAGATTGGAATGCTAATCTGTACCAAAAACCTAAAGGCAGCAAGACAGGGACTCCAGGCCATCTCTGGTCTGCTTCCTGGAAGACTTGACCCCTTCTGGAAAGAACTGATAGTCATATACTGTCTTGCACACTGACCCTGAAGAGCAGCTCTTCTCATAAAACACAAAACCAGCCGGGCGCGGTGGCTCACGCCTGTAATCCCAGCACTTTGGGAGGCTGAGGCGGGTGGATCACGAGGTCAAGAGATCGAGACCATCCTGGTCAACTTGGTGAAACCCCGTCTCTACCAAAAATACAAAAAAATTAGCTGGGCATGGTGGTGCGTGCCTGTAATCCCAGCTACTCAGGAGGCTGAGGCAGGAGAATTGCCTGAACCCAGGAGGCGGAGGTTGTGGTGAGCCGAGATCGCGCCATTGCACTCCAGCCTGGGCAACAAGAGCGAAACTCCGACTCAAAAAAAGAAAAAAAAACAAAAACAAACAAACAAACAAAAAAACACAAAACCTACCTGAGTTACCAATCACAACCATGAGAAATGCTGGCTTGCTGAGCCTGAGTTCCCCAGGACCAGATGCCTCACCTGTCACTCTGGCCAACACTGCACCTTCAGGATGACCCACAGTCATCACCCAGCCCAGCCAACCTTGTGGTCATATTAGCATCCTCTGGCTTTTCCCAATTCCAGAAAGAACTTACATATTAGAAATTTGTGAATTCGATGGGCTCAAATAATACTTTAAAAAAACAACTCAGGCTCAGCGTGGTGGCTCACGCCTGTAATCCCAGCACTTTGGGAGGCCAAGGCCGGAGGATCATGAGGTCAGGAGTTCAAGACCAGCCTGGCTAACATGGTGAAACCCTGTCTCTATTTAAAAACAAGCAAACAAACAAACAACGAAAACTCAGCAGAATATCCAAGGGCTCAAAATAATCACTAAACCAAAAGTTTTGATTTCAAAATCTAAGAAAAATTGAAGTGCTACAAAGAACACTGTTCTGAGCAGGAGAGCCTGGGGGACCCCAAGCAGTGCTGACCCACCGGAAATTCTCAGCAGCCTACTCCACCTTCAGGGACACGTTTCCTCAGGAGCAAAGGACTTAGACTAGATGCTCCCAAGGTCTTCACTAGTTTGTGGTGTCCTTCCTGCTTTTCATGCTAATATTTAGTCTTTCATGAAAAAAAGTGCAATATAACAATGGTCACAGTCACTGACAGCCTTTTTATTCTTCACTGTTTCACTTTTTGAGACAGGGTCTCACTCTGTTGCCCAGGCTGGAGTACAGTGATGGGATCTCGGCTCACTGAAACCTCAGCCTCCTGGGTTCAAGTGATTCTCGTGCCTCAGCCTCCCAAGTACCTGAGACTACTACAGGTGTGCACCACCACACCTGGCTGATTTTTATATTTCTGATAGCCTTTTAAAAATACATTTAAACTGGCCAAGGCGGGCGAATCACGAGGTCAGGAGTTCAAGACCAGCCTGGCCAATTTGGTGAAACCCCCAATCTCTACTAAAATACAAAAATTAACTGGGCATAGCGGTGCACACCTGTAGTCCCAGTTACTCAGGAGGCTGAGGCAGCAGAATTGCTTGAACCCGGGAGCAGAGGCTGCAGTGAGCCGAGATCGTGCCACTGCACTCCAGCCTGGGTGACAGAGCAAAACTCCGTCTCAAAAAAATAAAAAAAAACATTTAAATTATAAGTTGGCAACTCTATGTTGTTCCCTAAATTGCCTTAGTGTATCACCGGCTGTGTCAGCAAGAGTATTTTTATTTTTCTCACTCCAGTATTAACTTAGCCAATAGACAGGCTGATGTGTTCCCAACTTAAAAGACTTAAGACGGCTAAAAACAAAGCAAAAACAAATGAGATCAGCTCTCATCAGAAGTCACTTTAGGAGAGGAGCGCCTTCAGGCAGGAAGCAGAAAAATGCCTGTAAATCCAATCGAGGTAGAGATGAAAGCAAAGCAGGCTGTTATCAACAACTTTAAAACCTGGAAAAATAACTCGCCTTACAGGTTTACCGTGGGGGAGGGGAGGGGATAAAGGAAAACCAAACTGGAATTTGGCAGGGACTGCCTGTCCCACTAGGGAAGTCTCTGGAGGTGGACAATTCTGCGGGACAGGAAGACAGAATCACCGGCTCTGCCACAACCTGTTACTACGATCCCGACCTTGGAAGGTCTGACGCGTCAGCTCTGGGGACACGCAGACCCGCAAGCTTGACACTGGGTTGTCGGTTTTTGCTGTACCCTCAGCAGCAACACTCACGGCACAGGCACACCCAGTCATAACGGAGTCCCCCTGGAGCCCTCTCCCACCCTCACAGATTTCAGATAGTCTCACAAGTGCCTAGCTTCCAAAGTGGGCTCGATCTAGCCCCCTTTTCTACAAAAGGGGAGGTGCTGGGCTCTCAGAACACCTCCAGGGCTGGCACTCGGGAACCTCCTACAAGGTGGCTTCTCGGGAACACACGGATACCCTCGCTGGAACTTCTGCACGAACCGGTGGCACAGCCCGACCACGTCTCCCACCTCGGGTACCCCAGACACGCTCCCGCGCAGCTCGCCGCCCCCGCCCCGGGTGCCCTCACCTTCCTCGCTCACGTCGTCCACGAAATCCTCGGGGTCGCTGAAAGAGGGCTCGTCCGCGTCGCCGTTCTCTAGCGCCCGGGGCTCGGCCTCGGCCGCGCTGCCCTCGTTTCCTCCAGCGTCCTCAGACGCCGCCTGGGCTCGGCTGTCGGCGCGCTCGTCCCGGACCTGTTTCCCCCGGGCCTCTTCCTGTGCCGGGGCTCGGGGCTCGGCATGCGACCCGGGCGGCTCCTCGGCGGCCGACGGCGAAGGCGACTTGGATGGGCCGGAGGCCGCCTCCACCTCGGTCCTCACCTCGGGCTCCGGTCCGGCCTCGGCGGCCGCCACCTCCTCACTGACCGCCTCGGTCCCTGCCGCCTCCGGAGCGCCAGGCCCCGCGGGCCGCGGCAGCCCCGCGGCTGGCGGCGGCTCGGCGGCCGGCTGCTGCTGGCCGGGCTCGGCGCGCTCCTCGGCGGCCTCAGGCACCACCACGTTCTCCGCGTCCTGCATGGGCCCAACGCTGCCTCCCCGCAGAGCTCCGCGGCCACCGCGCTTCCGACTCCCAGGCCGCACCGCGCGCCGCGCCGGCTACAGCCCAGCCATGTGCGTGCGACCGGGAGGCCACACCAAGGCCGCAGGGCGGGGGGCGCACCCACGCCTTGGGCCCTCATTATGAGACTAAGAGGACTTACATCCGCAGGACCGCGTCCGAAAATCACCGAACTGACATTTTTGTGACACGAAAGTGTTTAATCCCATTCGTCAAGGTTGTTTCTATCCATCAGTAAACTCATGGGAGCATTGACCACCCCGTGTGTGGCAGGCTATGGTTCCGTCCAACATGGCAGCCGCCCCTTTCCTCTCCCGTCGGGCGCTGCGGGTCGAGACTGAACTATTTGTAGCGCCGAAAGCGGAGACCAAAAATCATTTTAGTATGCGAAATGCTATGAAAATGTCCTCTAACTCAACAGTTAATACCATAGAAAAGTGGAGGCTCAAAAGGCGATTGTTCAGGCCGTCTCAGCCTTTTGTTAGGCAAACCGTTTAGCTTACATTACTAATGTCCCCCTGTCCGTGTGGGTCACTTGAACTTGTCTACTGACTGGGCAAAAGGACGGACAACTCCAAAATAGAAAAGGAATTCAGGGCGAGCCAGAGGCGGCCCACACGACTAGAGGGACGACTATCTGGCGCGATACAAAAATGTATCCGAGTTGCTTTAATCGCTTACCCCCAATTCTTCCCTAACGGCCGTCACCGCCTGCTTCGCCCCCTTCGGGCGTTTGCAGTGGTTCGATCCACCCGAGGCCACCGCCCTCCGCGCGGGAGAGCGCGGGTCACGTGGGGGCGGGGGCGGGTCCTCGCCGCGTAGGGTGCTAGGCTGACACTGCGAGATCCGGAACAGTTATGTCACCGCTGGTCCTAGCGGGACGGATATTGGGTGTTTCCGTCTCCTAACTTGCTTTTTGCCAGGGTGGAGGACAACTACTCGTTGTGGGATGTCTTCATCATCCTAGAAAAGGACGCGGTGGCTCACGCCTGTGATCCCAGCACTTTGGGAGGCTGAGGTAAAAGGATCTCTTCAGCTTGGGAGTTTGAGACCAGCCTGGCCAACGCAGCCTCCCCCGCCCCCCAGCCCTCGTCTCTACCAAAATTAAATAAATAAAACGGGTGGTACCCAGTAGCTGGGGAAGAGAGTAGGGAGTGTTTAATGGGGACAGACCTTCAATTTGGTTGGATGAGAACGCTTTGGAGATGATGGTGGGGATGGTTGCACAACTTGGTGAATGTACTCGATGCCACTGAACTGTGCACAAAACTGCGTGTTAAAATAGGCCCTGCGCGGTGGCTCACACTTGTCTTTCCAGTGCTTTGGGAGGCCCTGGCGGGAGGATCACTTGAGTCCAGGAGTTGAAGACCAGCCTGGGCAACATAGTGGGACTCTGTCTCGAAAAAATAAAAAATGCTAAAAAGGCAGATTTTATGTATATTTCATCATATAGTTTTTTGTTTGTTTTCAGAGACAGGGCTCGCTCTGTTGCCCAGGCTAGGGTGAAGTGGTTTAATCACACGTCTACTGCAGCCCTGACCTCCCAGCCTCAAGAGAATCCTTTCACCTCGGCCTCCCTAAGTGCCAGCATTAAGGTGAATCACCTCGCAGGGCCTAGCCATTTTAACATGCAGTTCATATGCAGTTCAGTGGCATTAAGTGACATTCCCAAGTACCTGGGACTGAAGGTGTGTGCCACCACGCCCAGCTAATTTCTTTATTGTTTATTTGTAAATGGCATCTCACTGAGTTGCCTAGGCCAAGAGCCTCAAGCAGTCCTCCTGCCTCGGCTTTCCCGTGCTAGGATTATAGGTATGAGCCACGATACCCATCACGTTCTAATGGTGTTTAAAAGAGCAAAAAAGAAGCAGAGTCTTCCCCATGTCTGGTACTAGATTTGACTCCTCCTCATCATGCTGTCAGCTGTGTAACTTTGGGCAGGTTACTTAATGCCTCTGCCTCAGTTTCTCCATCTGTACAATAAGTGATAACACATTTTTTAAACAGAGATGGGATCCCGGCTGGGCACGGTGGCTCACACCTGTAATCCCAGCACTTTGGGAGACCAAGGCAGGTGGATCACCTGAGGTCTGGAGTTTGAGATCAGCCTGGCCAACATGGTAAAACCCCGTCTCTACTAAAAATACAAAAATTAGCTCAGTGTGGTGGCATGCGCCAGCTACTCGGGAGGCTGAGGCAGAGAATTGCTTGAACCCAGGAGGTGGAGGTTGCAGTGAGCTGAGATCCTGCCACCGCACTCCAGTCTGGGCAACAGAGTGAGACTCTGTCTTTAAAAAAAAAAAAAAAAAGACAGAGATGGGGTCTCACTATGGTGTCCAGGTGTCACCTGGACTCCTGGGCTCAAGCAGTCATCCCACCTCAGCCTCCCAAAGTGCTGGGATTTCAGGCATGAGCCACTGCACCGCCAGGTGGCTGGATGACACATTTTAGTGTGTGGCTGGTGGGACAGTTCCACAAAGGCAAACTAGGTTTCACCTCCACACCAAATTATTCTCCCAATTTCTAGTTTCCGCTGCGGCTTTCCTTAGATCATCAGGCTCTGGCAACTCTTTTCTTCTAGAAAATGCTAAAAGGTAGCAAGTCAGTGAACAGGAAGCAAATACTAACCAAAGAGCTCGAAAACAGCTAATTTTAGCTTGGCAACTGCATGTTTCCTAGACAAGGAAAACTCTTCTATGGCAGGCATGCAATGCACAGAGGAGGCACTCTTCACTTTGCTGGGGAATGGACTTCCTTAGCATTCTTTTTTTTTTTTTTTTTTTTTTTTTTTTTTTGAGGCGGAGTCCCCCTCCATCACCAGGCTGGAGTGCAGTGGTGTGATCTTGGCTCACTGCAACCTCCGCCTCCCAGGTTCAAGCAATTCTGCCTCAGCCTCCAGAGTAGCTGGGACTATAGGTGCCCGCCACAACACCCAGCAAATTTTTGTATTTTCAGTAGAGACGGAGTTTCACCATGTTGGCCAGGCTGGTCTCTATCTCTTGACCTCGTAATGCACCTAGCTCAGCCTCAAAGTGCTGGGATTACAGGCGTGAGCCACCATATCCAGCCACCTTTTTTTTTTTTTTGAGGCAGAGTTTTACTCTTGTCGCCCAGGCTGGAGTGCAGTGGTGCGAACTTGGCTCACTGCTATGTCCGCCTCCCGGGTTCAAGTGATTCTCTTGCCTCAGCCTCCAGAGTAGCTGGGATTACGGGTGCCTGCCACCACACCCAGCTAATTTTTGTATTTTTAGTAGAGATGGGGTTCATTTTGGCCAGGCTGTTCTCAAACTCCTGACCTCAAGTGATCCACCTGCCTCGGCCTCCCAAAGTGCTGGGATTACAGGCGTCAGCCACCATGACCGGCCTTTCCTAGCCTTTTCTACAGGTAAAACTGTGCAGAAAATATATCTAAGAAGTGCTGCTGTTGATACTCAAAATTATGTGAGTGCCTACTTTGTGGTAGGCACTCTGGTGGGGGTACAGAGGTGAGTAAACCATGTATGTTTACGTAGTTTACATGAACCTGTCTGTAATGGGTTCATAAATGACATTCCTGCTTTTAAAAGGTGATGGCAAATTCTCCCCCAAGTGTGGGTGAACTTAAGGCATCGTGCAGTGGCTCACACCTGTAATCCTCACGCTTTGAGAGGCCAAGCTGGGAGGACCACTTGAGCCCGGGAGTTCAACCAGCCTGGCCAATGAGGCGAAGCTCCCTTTCCACTAAAAATACAAAAATTAGCCAGGTGTGGTGGCATGCACCTCTAGTCCCAGCTATTCAAGAGTCTGAGGAGAGTCACTGGAACCTGGGAGGCAGAGGTTGCAGTGAGCCAAGATGGTACCACTGCATTCCAGCCTGGGTGACAGAGCAAGACTCTGTCTCAAAAACAAAACAAAATTATAAAAATAAATTAGCTGAGCCTGGTGGTGTGCTCTTGTAGTCCCATCTACTCTGGAGGCTGAGGTGGGAGAATCGCTTGAGCCCAGGAGTGCAGTGGGGTGATCTCAGCTCAAAGCAACCTCTGCCTTCCAGGTTCAAGCAATTCTGCCTCAGCTTCCCGAGTAGCTGGGATTACAGGTGCCCGCCACCACGCCCAGCTAATTTTTGTGTCTTTGGTAGAGACAAGGTTTTGTCATTGTTGGCCAGGCTGGTCTCGAACTCCTGACCTCAGGTGATCTCCCACCTCTGCCTCCCGAAGTGCTAGGATTACAGGCGTGAACCACCATGCCCGGCGGTATGTTACTTACTTACATGTGCAAGCTTACAATGAAGTTTATAGATCAGGCATAGTAAGAGATGGATGGGTACAGTGGCTCACACCTGTAATCTCAGCACTTTCAGAGGCTGAGGTGGGTGAATCACGAGGTCTGGAGATCAAGACCATCCTGGCTAACACTGTGAAACCCCATCTCCACTAAAAATACAAAAAATTAGCTGGGCGTGGTTGGATGCACCTGTAGTCCCAGCTAGTCAGGAGGCTAAGGCAAGAGAATCTCTTGAACCCGGGAGGTGGAGGTTGCAGTGAGCTGAGATCACCCCGCTACACTCCAGCCTGAGCGACAGAGTGAGACTCTGTGTCAAAAAAAAGAGATTAACAGCAATAACTAACAGAACAATTATAACAATATACTGTAATAAAAGTTATGTGAATGCGGTGTCTGGTGGTCTCCCTCTCAAAATTTCTTAGCTATGTAATATTTTCCAACTGTAATTGACCATGGGTAACTGAAATAGTGGAAAGTGAAACTGGGAATCGGGGCTACTGTGTTTGGAAACAGTCTTCACAGATGTAATCAAGATGAAGTCAAGCTGGACAAGGGTGGACCCTAAGTCAGTGACCAATGTCCTTATTAGAAGAGGGAAATCGGTGGCTGACTCATAAACCCAGCACTTTGGGAGGCCAAGGTGGGCAGATCATGAGGTCAGGAGATCGAGACCAGCCTGGCCAACATGGAGAAACTTCATCTCTACTAAAAATACAAAAAATTAGCTGGACATAGTGGCAGCACCTGTAATCCCAGCTACTCAGGAGGCTGAGGCAGGAGAATCACATGAATCAGGAGGCAGAGATTGCAGTGAGCTGAGATCACGCCACTGCACCCCAGCTTGGCAACACAGCAAGACTCCATCTCAAAAAAAAAAGAAGAGGGAAATTACGGCCAGGCATGGTGGCTCACACCTGTAATCCCAGCACTTTGGGAGGTCGAGGCAGATGCATTGATTGAGGTCAGGAGTTTGAGACCAGCCTGAATAACATAGTAAAACCCCGTCTATACTAAAAATACAATAATTAGCTGGACATGGTGGCAGATGCCTGTAATCCCAGCTACTCGGGCAGCTGAAGCAGGAGAATCGCTTGAACCCGGGAGCTGGAGGTTGCAATGAGCGGAGATCCTGCCACTGCACTCCAGCCAGGGCAACAAGAGCAAAACTCCATCTCAAAAAAAGAAGAAAAGAAAAGAGGCTTGGGGTAGATCTCAAGATCCCAGAGCTTCAAGGAGAAACCAACCTGCTGACACCTTGATTTTGAACATCTAGTCCCCAGAATTGTGAAAGGATAAATTTCTGCTGTTTTGTTGTTATTGTTTTGGGTGTTTTTTTGGTTTTTTTTTTTGAGACGGAGTCTCGCTCTGTTGCCAGGCTGGAGTGCAGCAGCTCGATCTCAGCTCACTGTAACTTCTGCCTCCCGGGTCAAGCAATTCCTGCCTCAGCCTCCCAAGTAGCTGGGACTATAGGTGCGCAATACCACACCTGGCTAATTCTTGTGTATGTATGTATTTTAGTAGAGATGGGATTTCACCATGTTGGCCAGGATGGTCTCTATCTCCTAACCTCATGAGCAGCCCGCCTCGGCCTCCCAGAGTGCCAAGATTACAGATGTGAGCCAGGCCAGACATAGTGGCTCATGGTGGGCGGATCCTGAGGTCAGGAGTTCAAGGCCAGCCTGGCCAACATGACAAAACCCTGTCTCTACTAAAAATACATAAATTAGTTGGGTATGGTGGTAGGTGCCTGTAATCCCAGCTACTCAGGAGGCTGAGACAGGAGAATCACTTGAGTCCAGGAGGTGGAGGCTGCAGTGAGCTAAGATTGTCCCACTACACTCCAGCCTGAGTGACACAGTGAGACTCTGTCTAAAAAAAAAAAAAAAAAAAAAAAATGTTTCTAGAGATGGAGGTCTTGCTGTGTTAGCCCAGCCTGGTCCTGAACTCCTGGCCTAGAGTGATCCTTCTGCCTTGGCCTACCAAAGTGCTGGAATTACAGGCATGAGCCACTGCGCTCGCCCAGGGGTCACCAGGCTGGTGTTGAACTCCTGGCGTCTAGTGATCTGCCTGCCTCAGCCTCTCAAAGTGCTGGGATTACAGGTGTGGGCTACCACACTCAGCTTAGCATCTCTCTTTCTCATCTCTAGAAAAAATAAAAATATATTAGTTGGAAATGCTAGTGTGTGCTGTAGCCTCAGATACTTGGAAGCTGGGCAGGAGGATCACTTGAGCCCAGGAGGTCTAGGCTGTAGCAAGCCACAGTCGCACCACTGCACTCCAGCCAGGGCAACAGAGCAAGTCGCTGTCTCAAAAAAGAAAAGAAAAAAAACAGCAAAAGCAAATTTTAGGCAGGGCACAGTGGCTCACGCCTATAATCCCAGCACTTTGGGAGGCTGAGGCGGGTGGATTACCTGAGGTCAGGAGGTCGAGACCAGCCTGGTCAACATGGTAAAACCTGTCTCTACTAAATAATAATAATAATAATAGTAATAATAATAATACAAAAATTAGCCAGGCCTGGTGGTGGGTATGTGTAATCTTAGCTACTCGGGAGGCTGAGGCAAGAGAATCGCTTGAACCTGGGAAGTGAAGGTTGCAGTGAGCTGAGATCATGCCATTGCACTCCAGCCTGGATGACAAGAGTGAGACTCTGTTGGAAAAAAATAAATAAATAAAAAAATAAAGTGGCCGGGTGCGGTGGCTCACGCCTGTAATCCTCGCACTTTGGGAGGCTGAGATGGGTGGATCACCTGAGGTCAGGAGTTCAAGACCATCCTGGCCATCATGGTGAAACCCCATCTTAAAAAATAAAAAAAAGTATATATATATATATAAAGCAAATTTTAAAATGCACAATCAATAGTGTCAAGGGCAATGTGTTTTTCTCCACTCCTCTTGAGAAAATACCACACAACAGATTTCAGAAAATACATTTTCTGAAATGTATTTTCTGAAATCTGTTGTGTGGCCTCAGAGCTTTCTAGAAAAGTATGGAGGATAAGCCCAAGGGGCTTCCAGTCCAACATCTTGTGGAGTAGCGTCTCTTACATGTGTTTCTTTTTTTCTTTTTTTTTTTCGGTAGAGTGAGTGTCTCCCTGTGTTGCCCAGGCTGGTCTTGAACTCCTGGGCCAACCCATTGTCCACCTTGGCCTCCCACAGTGCTGGAATTACAGGCGTGAGCCACCACACCTGGCCTGTGTCTATTTTCTGGAGCAAGCTTCTTCCTGAGATTGCGTTTGAAGAGATGGATCTGTGGCAAAACTGAGAAACTTGCTCCTCTATACTCGGACTGTCTTCCTGAGGCCACCTCACCTCTGAGTAAAGCCAGGCTCCGGGCCAGGCTCCGGGCCAGCATCCTGGCGTTGAAAGCCTGCGACTTCAGAGGTCCTGGTGGAGCTGGGATCACCCTGCAGTGCTGGGGTCCCTGTATCACTGTCGGTTCTTGCAGTCATGGCCCTCACCCCTCATAATCAGTTTTGTCACCTAAGGAGCAGTAGCAGAGAGTGTCTAGAAGTGCAGCTCGGCTCAGAAGAAAAGTTTGTCTCTCTCACCATCTGTGTGAGAGGGAGCTGCCATCTTCACAAAAAGTTTGCAAATATTTTCTTTTGAGACAGCGTCTTGCTCTGTCACCTGGGCTGGAGTGCAATGGTGCAATCATAGCTTTCTTGCAGCCTTGACCTTCTCTGCTCAATCCATCCTCCCTCCCCAGCCTTCTAAGTAGCTGGGACTAGAGGCATTTGCCATCATACCTGGCCAGTTAAAGTTTTGCAAATCTGAAATGATTCTAAAATAAAAAGTTCATTAAAAATTATTGAGATGGCTGGGCACAGTGGCTCATACCTATAATCCCAGCAATTTGGGAGGTCAAGGCAGGTGGATCATTTGAGGTCAGGAGTTCGAGACCAGCCTGGCCAACATGGTGAAATTGTCTCTACTAAAAATACAAAAATTAGCTGGGTGTGGTAGCAGGCGCCTGTAGTCCCAGGTACTTGGGAGGCTGAGGCAGAATTACTTGAGCCTGGAAGGTGGAGGTTGCAGTGAGTCGAGATCGTGCCACTGCACTCTAGCCTGTGTGAAAGAGTGAGGCTCTGTCTCCAAAAAAAAAAAAAAAAAAAAGGACAGTTAAATTAAGGCTGGTTGCAGTGGCTCATGCCTGTAATCCCAGCACTTTGGGAGGCTGAGACGGGCAAATCATCTGAGCTCAGTAGTCTCAGCTACTCGGGAGGCTGAGGCAGGAGAATTGCTAGAACCTGGGAGGTGGAGGTTGTAGTGAGCTAAGATCTCGTCACTATACTGCAGCCCAGGTGACAGAGTAAGACTCTGTCTCAAAAATAATAATAATAATTGGTGGTCATGATTTTTGGTTGTAGTTCTCTTGCTAACTTGTGTAGCCTTTTTTTTTTTTTTTTTTTTTAGACAGGGTCTCACTCTTTCACTCATGCTGGTGTGCAGTGGCAATCTCTGCTCACTACAACCTCCACCTCTCGGGTTCAAATGATTCTCCTGCCTTAGCCTTCCCAGTAGCTGAGATTACAGGCACGCGCCACCATGCTGTGCTAATTTTTTTGTATTTTTAGTGGAGACAGGATTTCACCATGTTGGCCAGGCTGGTCTTGAATTCCTGACCTCAGGTGATCCACCTGCCTCAGCCTCCCAAAGTGCTGGGATTACAGGCATGAGCCACCACACCAGCTACTCGCTGGGTAACTTTGAGCAAGATACCGGACTAGCCAAAGCCTCTCTGTCTTTTCCTGGCTGGAGCGTGCAGGCTGGAGGGGGAGATAGCTAGCTTGGACCTGTTTAGATGTCAGGAACTGTGGACAGAATTCGAGTTGGCAGAAGAAACGATTCACCTACAGATGGCGATCTTGGCCCACCTTTTTCAGCTTGTGAAGTAGGCTTACTTTTTGATTTACTTTCTTTTGTTAATACCTTGCATAGTAGGAAACCCCAAAAGCAGCTTTCTCTCTAGAGAGTTTCTCAGTCTCTCAGCAATTTCTCCAGGTTGTTCTACGTAAACACGTCTGTGTCCAAGCTTGCAGAGCACTTGGAGGAGCGAAGGGTATCCATGGATTCAAAGGGTCCACTGTGGGCCGGGAACTGCGGCTCATGCCTGTAATCCCAGTACTGTGGGAGGCCAAGGCAGGCAGATCACCTGAGGTCAGGAGTTCAAGACCAGCCTGGCCAACATGGCAAAACCCTGTCTACTAAAAAAAAACATTAGCTGCACATGGTGGCGCATGCCTGTAATCCCAGCTTCTTGGGAGGCTGACGCGAGAGAATTGCTTGAAGGGGAGGGAGAAGTTGCAGTGAGCTGAAATCACATCACTGCACTCCAGCTTGGGCAACAAAGGAAGACTCCATCTCAGAAAGCAAAGCAAAATGAATGAACAAACAAACAAAAAACCAAAGGATCCAGTGTGACCCCAAATCATCTGAACTTGCCTGTCTTATTTGATCACATTGACTTCCTCCTGGTTTCCCTTCTGCCTTCAGCCAAAGGCTCTTTTTTTTTTTTCTTTTTGAGACTTGCTCTCTCATGCAGGCTGGAGTGCAGTGGTGCGATCTCGGCTCCGTACAATCTCTGCCTCCTGGGTTCAAGCAATTCTCTTGCCTCAGCCTCCCAAGGAGCTGGACTACATGTGCCCACCACCATGCATGACTAATTTTTGTATTTTTATTACAGACAGGTTTCACCTTGTTAGCCAGGCTGGTCTCAAACTCCTGACCTCAGATAATCCACCAGCTGCAGCCTCCCAAAGTGCTGGGATTACAGGGGTGAGCCACTATGCCCAGCCCAAAGGCCATTATTATTTTTATTATTTTGTGGTGATCGGGGTGGGGGTCGTCTTGCTACATTGTCTTGAACTTCTGGCAGAAGGTAATTTTTCTGGCTTAGGCTCCCATAGCTGGGATTAAAGGTAGGCATCATGCCCTGCTCAAAGCCTTATCTGACTTTCTACCCTATGATGCTTGGCTCTTCAAATGTAGAGGACTGGAATGGACAGGAATCAGATGGTCCCTATTTCCCTATTTTTTTTTTTTGACATAGCGTACCTCTCTGTTGCCCAGGCTGGAGTGCAGTAGTGTGATCTCGGCTCACTGTAGCCTCCACCTCCCAGGCTCAAGCAATCCTCTGACCTTAGCCTCCCAAGTACTTGTGGCTACAAGTGTGACCCACCACGCCTGGCTAATTTTCTTTTTTTTCTGTGTTTTATAGAGACCAGGGTTTCGCCACGTTGCGCACGTTGGTCTTGAATCCCTGGCCCCAAGTGACCTACCCACCTCGACCTTCCAAAGTGCTGGGATTACAGGCATGAGCCACTGCACCCAGCCAGATAGTCTTTATTCAAATGCCAGCTGAACGCCTCAACATCCAAGATACTTTTGGGCTAGTGATTTAATTTAATTTAATTTATTTTATTTTATTTTGAGAGAGAGGATCTTACCCTTTCAGCCAGGTTGCAGTGCAGTGGTACAATCACAGCTCACAGCAGCCTCGACCTCCTGGGCTCAATCAACCCTCCTGCCTCAGCCTCCCCAGTAGCTGGGGCTATAGGCATGCACCACCATGCCCAGCTAGCTTTCATTTTATTTTTTGTAGAGACCAGGGTCTCACTATGTTGCCCAGGCTGCTCTCAAACTCCTGGGCTCAAGTCCTCTCCCTAAAATCCATTTTCTCCTCTCTTCCTCAGAGGAAGCCATCATGTACCTATGAGTAATGTATTGAGTGATTGATTGATTGATTGAGATGGAGTCTCGCTCTGTCGCGAGGCTGGAGTGTAGTGGCACAATCTCAGCTCACTGCAGCCTCCACCTCCTGGGTTCAAGTGATTCTCCTGCCTCAGCCTCCTGAGTAGCTGGGACTACAGGCATGCACCACCAAGCCCAGCTAATTTTTGCATATTTAGTAGAGACAGGGTTTCACCATGTTGGCCAAGATGGTCTCAATCTATTGACCTCATGATCTGCCCACCTCGAACTCCCAAAGTGCTGGGATTGCAGGTGTGAGCCACCGTGCCCGGCCTGCTAGGTATTTTTATTGAAATTTTTGTTCATTTACAGTAGACTCGTATGCCATTATAAGAAATAGGCCAGGCACGGTGGCTCATGCCTGTAATCCCAGTACTTTTGGAGGCCAATGTGGGCAGATCACTTGAAGTCAGGAGTTCGAGACCAGCCTGGCCAACGTGGTGAAACCCCCTCTCTACTAAAAATACAAAAATTACCCAGGCATGGTCGTGGGCGCCTATAATCCCAGCTACTCAGGAGGCTGAGGCAAGAGAATCACTTGAACCCAGGAGGTGGAGGTTGCAGTGAGCCAAGATCATGCCACTCCACTCCAGCCTGGTCAACAAGAATGAAACTCCATCTCAAAAAACAACAACAAAAAAAGAAAGAATACACTTTTCCTAGTTTCCCCTAATGATGCGAAGGTACAAAATAATATCATGCCCAGCATGTTAACATAGATACAATCCACCAACTTTATTCAGATTTATTTCGGGTTATTTTTTTTTTTTTTTTTTTTTTTGAGTCAGATTCTCACTCTGTCTTACCCAGTCTGGAGTGTAGTGGCATGATCTCGGCTCACTACGTCCTCCACCTCCTGTGTTCTAGTGGTTCTCCTGCCTCAGCCTCCCGAGTAGCTGGGATTACAGGTCTGTGCCACCACACCTGGCTGGATTTCATCAGTTTTATTTGTCCTCCTTTGGTTCTTTTACATCTTTAAATGGACGTGCTGCACTATACAGACCCTTCTGGAGTTTTCTTTTTCACCCACAATGATGTTTTCAAGAACTGTCCATCCTGATACATGCTGTTCTAGTTCATACATTGCATGAATATGTCACAGCTTATTATTCATTTCACATTGGTATAAAAGTAGATTTTTTTTTGAGTGTTATAAATAGTGTTACAGTGAAGGCTCTTATATGTGTCTCTATGAGCTATAGTTTAGAGAATATGACTAAAAGTAGAATTTCCTGGTCATAGGATATCTGCATTCCAATTTATTAGACATTAACAAATTGTTCTCCAAAGTAGCTGTACCAATTTATACTCCCTCCAGCAGTGTGGGAATATTGCTGTTTCTCCTTATCTGCTGTGCATGAAAGGGTATCATGTTGTTTGAATTCGCATTTCTCTGATGTAAGTAGATGTCTGATTCAAGCAGAAAATGAAATTATTAAAACGATCTAAAATCTCCAGGAGGGCTAGAAAACCAGGCTCAAAGCTCTGCATACAGAAATGTACTAATCAGGCCACAGCTGCTGGGCAGAGATGACACTGTCCCACTGCTGACTGCCAGATGTGACGGCTCAGATGCCGACAACACAGGAGGCAGACCCTGTGCTCAGTGAGCCCCAGCAACCCTCCTCTTTTTTTCTTTTTTTTTTTTTTTGAGATGGAGTCTTGCTCTGTCACCCAGACTGGAGTGCAGGGGCACAATCTTGGTTCACAGCAACCTCTGCCTCTCAAGTTCAAGTGATTCTTGTACTTCAGTCTCCCAAATAACTGGGATTACAGGCCACCACCACACCTGGCTAATTTTTGGATTTTTGATTTTTTTTTTTTTTGAGACGAAGTTTCGCTCTTGTTCTGCAGGCTGGAGTGCAATGGCGCGATCTCGGCTCACCGCAACCTCCGCCTCCTGGGTTCAGGCAATTCACTTGTCTCAGCCCCCTGAGTAGCTGGGATTACAGGCACGCGCCACCATGCCCAGCTGATTTTTTTGTATTTTTAGTAGAGACGGGGTTTCACCATGTTGACCAGGATGGTCTCAATCTCTTGACCTCATGATCCACCCACCTCGGCCTCCCAAAGTGCTGGGATTACAGGCGTGAGCCACCGCGCCCGGCCCGGATTTTTGATTTTTAGTAGAGATGGAATTTCACCATGTTGGCCAGGCTGGTCTCAAACTCTGGACCTCAGACGATCCTCCTGCCTCGGCCTCCCAAAGTGCTGGGATTATAGGTGTGAGCCACCTGGAGCCCACTGTCCTTCAGGGCCTCAGCTCCTCATTTAAGCATGGGTGCTACAGTGGGATTTAATAACTGGCATTTTCTTTTTCTTTTTATTTACTTTTTTTTTTTTTTGAGACAGAGTCTTGCTCTGTCACCCAGGCTGGAGTGCAGTGGGACAATCTCGGCCCACTGCAACCTCCACCTCCTGGGCTCAAGCGATTGTCCCACCTCAGCCTCCCAATTAGCTGGGGTTACAGGAGTGTGCCACCATGCCTTGCTAATTTTTGTATTTTTGATACAGACATGGTTTCATCATGTTGGCCAGGCTGGTCTCAAATGATCCTGAACTTAAACGATCTGTTCACCTTGGCATCACAAAGTGCTGGGATTGCAGGTGTGAGCCACCACGGACCTGGACTCTTTTAAATTTTTTTCATAAAATTAATAAGAAGAGGTTTTGCTATATTGCCCAGGCTGGGCTTGAACTCTTGAGCTCAAGCGATCCTCCCGCCTTGGCCTCCCAAAGTGCTAGGATTTTCTTTTTATTTTCCTTTTTTTTTTTTTTTTTTTTTTTTGAGACAGAGTCTTGCCCTGTCACACAGGCTGGAGTTCAGTTACGTGATCATGGCTCACTGCAGCTTTGAACTCTTGGGTTCAAGGGATCCTCCTGACTCAGCCACCCAAGCAGCTGGGATTACAGGTGCACGACACCATGCCTGGCTAGTTTTTAAACTTTTTAGTAGAGCTGGGTGCATTGGCTCACGCCGTGATCTCAGCACTTTGGGAGGCCAACATAGGCGGATTACCTGAGGTTAGGAGTTCCACACCAGCCTGGTCAATGTGGTGAAACTCCGTCTCTACTAAAAATACAAAAATTAGCTCGACATGGTGGTGGGTGCCTGTAATCTCAGCTACTCAGGAGGCTGAGGCAAGAGAATCACTTGAGCCTGAAGGTGGAGGTTGCAGTGAGCTGAGATCATGCCATTGCACTCCAGCCTGGGCAACAGAGAGGGACTCCATCTCAAAAATAAGTAAATAAATAAATAAATATTTTTTTTTTTGGTAGAGAGGGGGTCTTGCTCTGTTGCCCAGGCTGGTCTTGAACTCCTGGCCTCAAGCCATCCCCTGCCTTGGCCTCCCAAAGTGCTGGGATTACAGGTTTGAGCCACTGCATCTGGCCCACATCTGGCATTTTTACCTTGTACAGTGGGAAGAGAATCTTCTTTCACAGGAGAATTCATCAAAGAAAGAAAGATTCAGCTGCTGAATGGCCAAAAAATCATGACAAATGTCCAGTATACCTAACAAGAGTAAGATTGAATATCTTTTCACGTGTTTATTGGCCCCTCAGATTTTCTTTATAGCG
>NW_022437078.1:3435513-3441186 GCF_009761245.1 Sapajus apella
CCACCATGCCCAGCTATTATTATTATTTTTTAAATGCAGAGACAAAGTCTCACTATGTTACCCAGGCTGTTCTTGAACTCCTGGACTCAAGTGATCCTCCCACCTCAGTCTTCCTAAGTCCTGGGATCATAGGTGTGAGCCACCACACCTGGCCACCTACCCATATATATCCTTTGCTTCTTTCAAATGCTTTGCCTTTTTTTTTTTTTTGAGACAGAGTCTGGCTCTTGTTGCCCAGGCTGGAGTACAGTGGCACCATCTCGGCTCACTGCAGTCTCTGCCTCACAAGTTCAAGCAATTCTCCTACCTCAGCCTCCTGCATAGCTAGGATTATAGGCATGTGCCACCACGCCCAGCTAATTTTGTATTTGTAGTAGAGACAGGTTTCTCTGTGTTAGTCAGGCTGGTCTCAAACTTCTGACCTCAAGTGATCTGCCTGCCTCAGCCTCCCAAAGTGCTGAGATTACAGGCATGAACCACCACGCCCGGCTGTATGAGCTCTTTGTAAATTCTGGCTTCTAGTGTTCAAACCTTATGTATGCTAAAAAAATATTTTCCCAGGGTGTGGCTCTTCGTTGCATCTTTGTTCATGGTGTCTTTAATCATGCAGTTTGGTCGTACTAAATTGCCAAATTATTATTATTATTATTGTTGAGACAGACTCTCATTTTGTCACCCAGGCTGGAGTGCAATGGCTCTGTCTTGGCTCACTGCAACTTCTGCCTCCCAGGTTCAAGCAATTCTTCTGCCTCAGCCTCCTGAGTAGGTGGGATTACAGGCACCCACCACCATTCCTGGCTAACTTTTGTAGTTTTAGTAGAGACGGAGTTTCACCATGTTGGCCAGGCTGATCTCGAACTCTTGACCTTATGATCCACCAGCCTCAGCCTCCCAAAGTGCTGGGATTACAGGCATTAGCCACCGTGCCCAGTACCAGATTATTAATATTTAAAATTATGAGGGCCAGGTGTGGTGGCTCATGCCTGTAATCTCAGCACTGTGGGAGGCCAAGGTGGGTGGATCATTTGAGGTCAGGGGTTTCAACATGGTGAAAGCCATCTTTACTAAAAATACAAAAATTAGCTGGGCATGGAGGCAGGTGCCTGTAATCCCAGCTACTCAGGAGGCTGAGGCAGTAGAATCACATGAAGCCGGAAGACGGAGGTTGCAATGAGCCGAGATCATGCCAGGGCACTCCAGCCCAGGCAACAAGAGTGAAACTCTGTCTCAAAATAATAATAATAATAAATTAAACTAAATAAATGAATGCACTTTAGATAGAAAGAAAGCAAACCCAGGCAGTAGGTCTGGAATAAAAAAAGAATTGTTGAACACACAAGATGGATAAATCTGAAAACCACTGATTGCACGTATTAGTAATAATTATCTCAGGGGTTTTATTAAGGATAGAATTATAGTACATGACAAAAGTATCATGTAAGTGGAGATGACAGAAAATGGAGTAATTTTTATAGCCCAGGACAGAGGATGACAAACTTTAGCCCATCCACCAAATAGGGCTCCATCCATGTTTTTATTTATTTATTTATATTATTATTATTATTTTTGAGATGGGGTCTGGCTCTGTCACCCAGGCTGGAGTGCAATGGCGCGATCTCAGCTTACTGCAACCTCCACCTCCTGGGTTCCAGTGATTCTCCTGCCTCAGCCTCCCGAGTAGTTGGGATTACAGGTGCAGTCCACCACGCCCAGTTAATTTTTGTATTTTTTAATAGACACGGGATTTCACCATGTTGGCCAGTGTTGGAAATAGATGTTGGAAATAGATCTCGGTGCTGCAAAGAAATATTAGCACTGAGACAAAGCATGTTTCAGCAACGTAATTTTTACTTCCTGGACTGCAGGAAGGGTACTCTTACTAGCCATCTTGTCACAAGAGTACAATGAATAAAGGAAAATACACAAATGTATCCCTTACGCTTTGGGGGTCGTCCTTAACTGCTGTGTCTCATCTCCATTGGTTGGAGCCAGACCTCACAATCTAAACTAAAACCCAATTGGCTAACAACTTAAAACTTCTCTCTTTTTTTTTTTTTTTTTTTTTTTTGAGGCAGAGTCTTGCTCTGTCGCCAGGCTGGAGTGCAGTGGCGCAATCTTGGCTCACTGCAACTTCTGCCTCCTGGATTCAAGTGATTCTTCGGCCTCAGCCTCTCGAGTAGCTGGGACCACAGGCACGTGCCACCATGCCTGGCTAATTTTTGTATTTTTAGTAGAGATGGAGTTTCACCATGTTGGCCAGGATGGTCTTGATCTCTTGACCTTGTGATCCGCCCACCTCAGCCTCCCAAAGTGCTGGGATTACAGGCGTGAGCCACCGTGCCTGGCCACAACTTAAAACTTGTCTAAACAGGTAAAAGCAATGGAGAGCTGGGACATGCCTGTGAACACGTCAAGCACAGATATCTTGGTTAAAGTACAAGGACATAGAATGTACTACGTGCCTGTTAGCATGGCATGCCTAACAGCTACATAGGATAGGGCTTAACAAACTTATTAGCACACTTATTCTTTAACAAGAAAGGAAACTTTAAAAAGGAACTTTTCTACTTCCCACAGCCAGGCTGGTATCAAACTCCTGACCTCAGGTGATCTGCCTGCCTCAGACTCCAAAGTGCTGGGATTACAGGCGTGAGCCACTGAGCCTTGCCCATCCTTGTTTTTAGTTTTTGGATGTTGCTTTGATACAAGGCCTTGCCTGTGCTGCCCAGGCTAGAATGCAGTGGCGAGAACATGGCTCACTGCAGCCTCTGACTCCTGGGCTCAAGCAGTCCTCCCATCTCAGCCTCCCCAAATGCTAGGACTGCAGATGTAAGCCACTGCACCTAGCCTTCATCCTTGTTTTTTTTGTTTTGTTTTGTTTTGTTTTGTTTTGTTTTTGAGACAGAATCTCCCTCTTGTTGCTCCCACTGCACTCCCTCAGGTTGGAGTGCAGTGGTGCGATTTCACCTCACTGCAACCTCTGCTTCCTGGGTTCAAGCAATTTTCCTGCCTCAGCCTCCCAAGTAGCTGGGATTACAGGCACCTGTAACCACACCCAGCTAATTTTTGTATTTTTAGTAGAGAAGGGGTTTTGCAATGTTTACCAAGCTGGTCTCAAACCCCTGGCCTCAAATGATCCTCCTGCCTCATCCTCATGTGAGCCACTGCTCCTGGCCTATCAAATAAAATTCCTTTGCTGGAGTGCAGTGAGTGGTGTGATCACAGCTCACTGCAGCCCCAACCTCTTGGGCTCTAGTGATCCTCCCACCTCACCTTCCCAAGTAGCTGGAGATGCGTGCCACCATGCCTGGCTAATTTTCTTCAGAGACAGCATCTTGCTGTGTTACCCAGGCTGATCTGGAATTCCTGGCCTCAAGTGATCCTCCTGGCTTGGCCTTCCAAAGTGCTGGGATTACAACCATGAGCCACTGTACCCAGCCAAGAGTACTCATTAGTTTTAGAGGGTTTTTGTTTGTTTGTTTTTTGAGACGGGGTCTCCCTCTGTTACCCAGGCTGGAGTGCGGTGGCACAATCTTGGGTCACTGCAAACTCCACCCTCCAGGTTCAAGCAATTCTCTTGCCGAAGCTGCCTAAGCAGCTGGGACTACAAACGTATGCCACTGTGTCTGGCTAACTTTCGTATTATTAGTAGACAGGTTTTCACTATGTTGGCCAAGCTGGTCTTGAACTCCGGACCTCAAGTGATTGGCCTCCTCTGCCACCCAAAGTGCTGGGATTACAGGCATGAGCCTAGTTTTAGAGTTTGACAAATAAAGTACGCATGCAGCAGTTCCTAAAGGAACCTGTAAAAATGTAGAGTGTCCTAGAGTAACCATTAAAAGAACAGACACAGGGAGAAATAAAATTTAAAAACTGAAAAAAAAGCTCTTTCCTACTCTGGTCATAAAGCTATTTTTCTCTAAAAGTTTTGTAGTCTAGCTTTTCATATGTAGATATATAATTAAATTCAAATTTTTTGTTTGTATTTTTCGTGTGCAAGATGGGTCTAATTTTTATTTTCTCTTAAAATAGCCAATTGTAGAGCATTATTTGTTCAATAAATGGTGTTTCCCAGTGATATGGAAGTGCCAATCTCTGATATCTACCAAGTGCGAAAATAGATGGTTCTGTTTTGGGGCTCTCTATTCTGTTCTTTTAAAAAATAAATCTACATGTTCTTATTTATCTGTTCTAATATATCTAATTCTGCCTGTTTTAAATATTATAGTGTAATAATTTCTGATATCTGGTAGTGAAAATTCTCCTTATCTTCTTCAAAATTGCTTTGGCTAATCTTGATTCTATACTCCTTCGTATGGATTTAGAATTAGCTTGGTAATTTCCTGATAAGATTTTTTAAAAAACCTGAAATTACATTAACTTTATACATCAATTTGAGGTCAATTGTCATTTTGAATATATTGAATCTTGCTATCTGTGAACAAGTTCTAGGCCTTCATTTCTTTATATCTTCCTTAAAGTTTTATAATTTTCTTCATAAAATATATTTCCTGTTTTGGAGTTATTCCTAAATATTCAATAGTTTGTTGTTATAGTGATTGATATTTCTTACTGATTACACACTATTGATTTTTGTATGCTACTCTTTTTTTTCCAGATTGAGTTTCAGTCTTGTTGCCCAGGCTGGAGTGCAATGGCATGATATCAGCTCACTGAAACCTCTGCCTCCCGTGTTCAAGTGATTCTCCTGCCTCAGCCTCCTGAGTAGCTGGGATTACAGGCATGTGCCATCACACCTGGCTAATTTTGTATTTTTAGTAGAGACAGGTTTCTCCATGTTGGTCAGGCTGGTCTGAAACTCCTGACCTCAGGTGATCCACCCACCTCAGCCTCCCAATGTGCTGGGATTACAGTCGTGAGCCACCGCACCCAGCTGTATGCTACTCTTTAAAAATTTTTTGCTGGCCAGGCATGGTGGTTCACGCCTGTAATCCCAGCACTTTGGGCAGAAGAATTGCATGAACCCAGGAGGCAGATGTTTCAGTGAGCCAGGATCACGCCACTGTACTCCAGCCTGGGTGACAGAGTGAGACTCTGTCTCAAAAACAAGAAAAAATTTGTTGTTGACAACATGTTCTTTCTGTATTTTTTTTTTTTTTTTTGAGACAGAGTTTTGCTCTTGTTGCCCAGGCTGGAGTGCAATGGCGCAATCTTGGCTCACCACAACCTCCGCCTCCTGGGTTCAAGCGATTCTCCTGCCTCAGCCACCCAAGCAGCTGGGATTACAGGCATGTGCCACCATGCCTGGCTAATTTTTTGTATTTTTAGTAGACACGGGGTTTCACCATGTTGGCCAGGATGACCTCGATCTCTTGACCTCATGATCCACCCGCCTCAGCCTCCCAAAGTGCTGGGATTACAGGCGTGAGCCACCGTGCCCGGCCTGACGATATGTTCTTATCTGAAAAAAATTTTTTCAGTTAAAAAAAATAAGGCTGGGTACAGTGGTGTGGCTTGTAGCTCATGCCTGTAATCCCAGCACTTTGAGAAGCTAAGCCAGGAAGATTGCTTGAGCCTGGAAGACCACTCAGGACAACATAGCAAGAACTTGTCTCTAGAAATTTTTTTTTTCTAGAAATGTTTTTTAAAAAACAGGTGTGGTGACATGTGCCTATGGTTCCAGCTACTGGTGAGGCTGAGGTTGGAGGATCA
>NW_022437079.1:0-27992 GCF_009761245.1 Sapajus apella
CCACATGCCCACAACTGGAGAGCACGCAAGGAACCAGACACACCCCATACCTTTGAAAATCCTGTTAATGGTGAGAGGCTTGTCTCCCTGCAGCGAGCCCTTCCCTCCTTCTAGGCTGAAGCCCAGCCCTCCAGACATCTTCTCCAGTGTCACCGTGCACACTGTGGCCTCTGCTGCTGAGAAAAACACAAGGACCTGTGAGGGGTCTTCTCCTCTCCCAGACCACAGGTGCAGTGGGCTTCAAGTGAGCCCGGAGTGGTGCTGCCCCCCCGTGTTTGCACACAGGCCCACGTAAAGACAGAATACATCTCAGATGGCGTACTAGGCAGGCCATGCATTCTTGGGCTCACAAATTACTGAGCAGCACCATCAGTCCAGCCCCAAATGGCCAAAGAGGATGTGGCCCACGGGGCTTCCGCTGAGTGGGGAACTTACTAGAATCTACAGAAACATCACTGGCTGCAGAGGTTGAGGCTGCAGAGTCGGTGGAGGAGTTGAGGTCGGGCACGGTCTCTGGAGTCGGCTTCCTTGTGACAATCACAGCTTGCCTGGGCTCGCGAGCTTGGCGGAGGATGGCCAGGGCGTCATTGTGCGTGGTCCCCTTGAGAGACTTGCCGTTGATGGAAAGAACCTCACTGCCCTTCTGAATAGTCCCTTCCTGGGAGGCCAGCCCGTTTGGAAACACTCTGTGAACCTGAGCAAACCAAAGGAAGTCAGTACCAGAAATCGCTCAAGTCAGCATTCTTGCTGGAGGAGGACTGACCCGTTAGTCAATGCTAGAGGATTTTTAGGCCAACGAGGATTAACGGTAATTGTGTCCTAGATCAGAGCTGCTGGAACAGAGGCCAGCATTCCCTCCTCCTCCATGCAGAGCAGAGATCTCCAGCAATAATGACCAGATCAGCCCTCAGAATCCATCCCAACACAGTGTCTTAAACTATATCACCACAATTCCAGTTGGCATTCCAGTTAAAATCTTTTGCCTCGCCTACCCTAGGTCAGAATTCCCCAAAGTAGTTTTCTCAAGCACTATGGCATATTAATGTGTATTCTGTAAGAAAAGGGCTTTTCCTATTTTTAAAAAATAGAGATGGGGTCTCCCAATGTTTCCAAGGATGGTCTCAAACTCCTGGGCTCAAGCAGTCCTCTCACCTTGGGCTCCCGCAGTGCTGGGATCACAGGTGTGAGCCACCACACCCAGCCAAGAAATTTTTTTTAAAATCAAAGAGACTTGAGGAATACTGGGTAAACAAAAGCTCTGAAACAGTCTACTTTTAAAAAGCAAAAGGCATTAGAGAGTCTACAATGCAAATTTGCGTGGCAGATTTCTAAGTATTGGCGGGGTATTATGGGGATTCCCAAAGTGTTTCAACAAAGAATCCTTTTCTTGTAGAGAAATTCTCAGTCTCACTTGGCAGAGTGCATTTTGAGAAACTCTCTTAGACAGTCTATACATTTTTCTAGCTCCTCCCCTAGAAATTCTGACTCTTTACCTCCAACCACTCCTTGTTCCTCTTTCTGCAAGATATGTGGGATAAACACACACGGAAATCCCATGTCTCAGCCTCTTTAATGAGGTTCGTTATTAATTATAACGAGTGACTGAGTGGTAGCATGCATGGAAACCACTAAAATGTACCTGTAGTTTTGCTTCTATGATGGGAGCAAAGCTCTTTGCTTCTCTAAATTATTTTGGTGTTAGAAAAATTCTGTTACATGGTTAGAATCCCAAGGCTGTAAAACCCAAGCACGAAGCAGAACCTCGCCTCTGAACCTCAGGTTCCTGTTCTATAAAAAAAGCAAAAATGCCAGGAATTTATCAATACAAAGTGTGGAGAGGACGAATTCAGACCACAGGTCAGTGAGTGGTCAGCATGGCCATGGACAGTGCTCTGTATTAGTGCCCTTTTAATCAGTGTAGAAAGGAAGAGAAGCTCTCAAACACGGAGAAGTTTTCGTGCATGTGCTCAGCCAACGTGCGCTCCTTCCTCCTAGTTTCCTATTGTCTGCAGTGTCTCAGGGGTAACTGGTCAGGTGACATGGGCAGAAGTTGCTACCCACGGACAGAGAAGAACATCCCAAGTGCTTTTCTCACAGGCAAGCTCTTTTCTTCTCCCCAAGCAGAAAGTAAACTACAGGGTCAGGAACCTTGTTGTAATACTCATCTGTGCTCAGTGAGAGAAGCAGAGACTTACTGGTTTTATGTGCTTTTTATGTAGTAGAGAACTTATCAAGAAATTAAGGAAGTCACCACTGACACATCATGGCCTCTGAAGTGACAGGTGGGAACGTGCCAGATTGCCACTGCAAGAGGGTGTGGTCTGTTTAATGCTGGCTGATGCTGTGAACTGGAGGATTTGTTTTCAGTTGGGCGAGGAAATTCACATGAGACCAGCACAGCCCACACAAAAAATACCCTGAGACAACAACGCAGCCATGGGATGATAACGCAGTTGGCTGTAGAGACAGAGTAGCCACAGCAAGGCTCCAAGGCTCCAGAAAACCGGCAGAACCAGAAACCATCTGGGTCAGGTACAGGTGATCTGAAGGCAGCAGCCCATGCTGATCAGATTGGATGAGCCAGAATAATGAGACCCACAGGAAAAGGTGGCTATGGCCAGGCCTGCCACCCTCTCCATGTGGTCCCAGGCTCTGGGATGTGCTGAGGGAACAGGACCTGCCCAGTGCCTGGTGTCATGCATTCCTCATTTCCCCAGCACAAGGTCCCTTCCTGGCAAGTGTACCCCCTCCCCCAGAGCCATTGCCTCTGCCTCCACCACGCCCCTTCACCTGCCCACTCACCGTAATCACTTTGTTTTCTAGATCTGCTCCTCCTGCCAAGCTGAACCCAAGACCAGCACCTTCCTCCTTGTGTAAGATGGTGACGTGAATGCTGTCTAACTGCTGCAGAAGGAAATACACACATACATTCAAAAACACTTTACTGCAAGAGGATGAGCAATTTAACATCAGACTGATGTGTCATCTCAAACCCCAGCTTGGCCAGCCTCCAAGTTACATCACCTCCTCAAACCTCAGTTTCCTCATCTGTAAAGAATGGACTCTTCAGGAGTCATGCGAAGCTTAAAAGAAAAAATATGTAAAGCAGCAAGCATAATTATTTTCCTCTCTCACTCTCCCCATCCACACCCAGAGGAGGGTGCCATGATGAAGTCAGCCAGAAATCACAGCGCGCGCGCGCGCACGCGCGCACACACACACACACACACACACACACACACACACACGTACTGCAGTACTTCTAGCCTAGACAGGGGCTCACATGGAGCCAGGACACAGACTCCTATTCCAGTCTAGAGCAGGGGTTTCAAACTCAGATGCCTGTAGGAGTCAGGCAGGTCACTGAAGTGAGCAAAATGGGCAGACATGAGTGATGGGAACTGCAGAGAGCTGAGTACATCTGCTCAGAGGGTCGGCTCTACGTAGGAATACAGACCCAGCACCACCAGATCACTTTCCCCAAAAAAGTCCAGGTTTCAATTCAGGTTTTATAATATCTAGAATTCAATATTTTTTAAATCAATGTGCAGATCAAATGAAATATACCTACAAGCCCTTGGGCCACCTGTTTGTACCATGGCACTAAGGAGTAAATTTATGTCAAATCATTTACTGGCTCAGAGTCACTAGAGCACCTGACACATCTGTCCCTATGATCCTAAGATCTGGAGCCCCTAAGACCCAAAGGAATGGAAGGATGTATGCACCCCACTGTCCCCCACCTCCAAGCCCCAGCACTAGCCCAAGTCTCTCAACTTTTACTCAAGTATGAGGTTACTTGCCTTGCAGAAGGCTCTTGTCAGGTTAGAAAGCAAACACTCTCCCCAGAGCAGCGCAGGCAGGACAGCTCTTTGTTTTACATGCCTTGCCTCTGTTATTTCATTTGTGCTGAGTAAGGTCCTGGGGGATGGTGGTCCCAGATGATGAGTGAGAGCCACAGAGAAAGAATCTCAGCCCAGCAGCACCTTGTACTCATCAGACTCACCCACACTCTTGATGTGGGAATTGCAGCTATGAATGAGGTCTCCTTGTATAGAAAATGAGAACCTCCTTATCCTCTCATCCTAGTCTGGATCATTCTAGTACCAAATGCCTGTGTAGGCCTGGGGCAGCCCCATGGTGCAGGACCCACGAGCCCAAGCTCATCTGACTGCTGGCCCCAGCTCAGCCTGGCCACTTCCTCCCCACACCCCTTTGGGTCATGCTCAGAAAACATATGGGAAGTGGGACTTTCAGAATGACTTGGCTGAAGTGTGGGGACCTGTGAGCCCTGGGATCAGTCACCTCTCTGTGCACAGTGGAAATAAAGCACCAGGTGAGAGTTCTTGTGACCCACATTGTTTACCAGGGACAGCATCCCATTAGAGACACATGCCAGGCCAGCAGCCCACAGGGTGTGGAAACAGCACTGAACTTCAACTTGGAGAGAGAAAAGCGAGGCTCTGTAACCTTGACTGAGCCTTACCTTTCTCATTTATAAAATGACCAAAGGCGACGCAAGAAGTCAATCGACTGAAAATGTTTCACAAGCTAAAAAGCTCTTTTCAAAGGGAAGGTCTTACTGTGGTCACGTGCTACAGCGTCCCACCACCACAGGACACAGGCTGGTCTGATGTTGGCAGGCGACTCAAGCTACTACCCCTCTGGCCCAGCCAAGGTGACCACACAGCCATAATAAGCCATTGGTTACTGCAGATGCTTACAAACGAAACCTACCTTTAATGTTGCTTCATCCAGGTCCTTCACCTCCTCGATGAGTTTTTTTAATTCCTCTGAGCTCAGCAGGGAGATGACAGACTGACCAGACTGAGGGGAGCAGTGGTCCCCATCATCAGCTTCCTTGGCCTCTGTGAGACCCTCTGTATATTCTCTCAGCTCTGAAAGGCTTTCATAGAGAGAAAAAACACACAGTAGGGATCATAATATTAAAAGGAGCTTAAGTGATTGTATAATTACTCTATCCCAGGTGTGTCCAAGCACTTATGTGCGTATTATTTGTGTAACAAATCTATGAGTAGATCCCTTTACAGATATTTCCCAGCAGCATAAGAACAATAAATGCAACCAATAGATGCAGAGCTACTTTGATCAGAGGGAAGACCAAACCCCATCCCTACAGCAGGAGCCCCATGGCACCTCTGACAGACAGTCCCCTGGTTCTACAAAGCAGGTCTCATCCACCTCCTAATTTTAGCTGAAGAGGAATCTGAGGGTGAGCATGGAAGGAACCTGCTCATAGTCAGAATCAGTGCCCGAGCTGGGACGAGGACCCAGACATCCTAACTCCCTGACCAGGGAGTTGAACCCATGTGCAGAGTGCAAGTGGATTCCTTTTGGAGGCCAGTAAGAATTCCCGATGGATAATCTCCTGGCCTCACTGTGGTCTTTCTGAGTAACCGCAGGACATTTAAATGTGCATCAGCCTTCCAAACCTCCACAGGCGTGCAACAGCCCCCATGAGCAATTCACCAGGGAGCTAGTCCCTTCCCCTACCTCCCAGCCCTCCTGAAGCCAGGTGTTGTGAAAACTCCTCCTTAATATGGAAGGCACAGGTGTGATACCTACAGATAGACACACGCACACGCACATCTGCACACACATGTAAAGAGGCAAAACAATCCTTTAACCAGCATATCTGAGAAAATTTTTAAATGATATATAGAATTATTTTTAAAAAGAAAGGTGAGAAAAAGATGAGAAAGGTGGAGAGAAACACCAGGTATAGAAACTCACTTGAGCGAGAACCCCATGTCTGAGGCAGATGTTTCAGCCAAACCATTTGCAGCTGGGTCTTCGTTGGATGATGATGTTGGAGATGCCCCTTCCTTGGGGATGCAGGGAGCCTGGCCCCAGGAGATAGAAGACGGGAGGCACAGCAAGGATTTCATGACAGCTGATGACACTTGGTTGCTGATGGAGTAGAGTTTGCTGGTCTTTTCATCAAGTAGCTTCGTCTCACAAGACTGGGACCTGGTCAGGGGGAAGCTCCGTGCTCGCTGGCTTGGCATCTTGAGCACTGGGCCTCGAGATTCCTCAGTCTGTGTTGACAGTAGCCTTAGGAGCGGGTCTGGGCCAGGAGCAAGAGTTTTCTCACCGGGCTGCCGCCCTGGGGGAGGGGACTCGGACACACCTGGGTCTCTGGCCTCGGAGGCTGCAGGAGACCCCGAGGGCAGCACTTGCTTAGTCTCCTGGGGTGCAAGAGTGGGTGCAGCCCCTCGGCCCCAGAGTCCAGGAAGCCGACCTCCCTCATGCTTCCCAACAGGCTTTGTTGCCTCCCCAGAGGAGAGCTGTAGGCTTAGTCTCTGGGCTCCTTTGTCAGGCCGTTGAGAGGAGCCAAAGGTCTCGAAGGAGCTGATTCTCTGCTTGATGGAGGAGGAGGAGGAGGAGGAAGCCTGGGTGTGTGGTCCTGGGTGCTCCCTGGAAGCAGGCGCTGGCTGGGCAGACAAGGCAGGATCCGGGGGCCTTCTTGGGTCGGAAGCACGACTCCTCAAACCTTTCAAGCTTTGACGAAACCAGGCTGGCTTGGGAGCCACTGGGGGACCCTTCTTCACAGTGCTGCTGTCTGTTGGCCTGTAAACTTTGGGAGTGCCATTGGCCGTCTCCAGCTTTGGTGGGGTCCCATCTGGGTGGCCCTGTGTCCCATCGTCTTCACTCAGGCTGGCATTGTGCTGGAGACGCATGTGGCTATGGTTCTCAGTCATGATGGGGCTAAATAAGTTTTTGATGCAGTCGGAGATTCTAACCCAAGGGTCTTCGGCTGTGGTATCAAAGCTACAGTCCATCCGAGCCTGCCTCTTAAGCAGCGGGTGTTTTATCGGGGATGTTTGGGTCACTACGTGCAGAAACGAGGCCAAAAGCTGTGTGTTACATCATAGTGTGATGTTTCTGCCTACATTCTAGTTTCCAAGCTGAACAGCAAGATGGATTCAAGAGGAGGAGACTGGCAGAAGTGGGAGACACCAGGTGGGTGAGCTCCAGGTGGTATTACCTGACTGGGTTACCAACAGGCAGGAGTGAAGAGCCAGAAGCAGGAGTTAACCTCATGGCTGCCTAGTGTTTAGGCCAGGAAGGGTACTCAGAAAACATCTGGGCCGATCTCTGGCATTTTACATTTCAAGAAAGGTTAAGGGGCCATCTCATGGCAGTGCCAGGCCCAGACCGCATGTCTCCTGACTCTCAAAGTTTACGTCTTTTCTACTGCACTAAGGAGCCTCCGAGATACTGTGTTAAATGTGGAAAAGCCAAAGCAATTCTCTTACTGTTTAAACTTCTAAGACAAAGGTCATAGGTTGGCAGCTGTTTGTGTTTGGGCCTACCCATGTCATTAAAAAGCACGGCGCCTGTGCACACCTTCCAATGGGGCCACCGCAGCTCCCCACAGCTCCTCACACTCCCTGTCACCCAGCCGGCATTTCCCACGTATGCACCTGCCTGGCCCCGAAGCTGTTTGCGGCTCTCCCTATACACAGGTCATTGATCAACTTGCTCAGCAAAGGAGTGTTTTCCCTCCCTCAAGAGCTGATGAAAAGGTTCCAGGTAGAAAGAAATCTGTGCCAAGGATTCTCCACCTTGGCTACACACTGGAATCTGGAGGGTCCTAAAAATACTGATGCCCACCCCTAGGTACTGATTGAAGATACCCGGGACGCAGCCTGGGTGTCAGACATGTGATAAGCAGGGGATTGCAAATGCAGCCTGTTCTGTGCCAGCCAGGACCTCAGGCGTGCCCTGGAGCACACAGGAGCATTTCTCAGAAGCCAGCATTGAACCAGCATCACATCTGTGCGCATAGGGGAGACTGTGCCCCAGCTCTCTTTCCCAGGAGCAGAGGGAGGCTGGCCTGTGAGCTCTGAGCAGTGCTTGCTACTGGACTGCAACCCAGTTTAAGGAACTCTGATCCCTCTTGCCCCTTGTCTCAATGCCAGGTTTCAAAAGAAGGGAATCAGGTGGAGCATTACACCTCGATGATATCAAAGAGAAGTACTGCACATTCCAAGAGACTGGTCTTTGGCAAGTGGGCCCAGCCCTTCAGCCTGTTTCTGCGTTTCTGAATGGCTTGGCTACAAGGGGCTGTTGTGAGAATCAGGAGGCAGAGGTTCCACAGTCAACCCCGCTACAGATTGGGGTGACAAGTTCCTGCCAGTTCAACACTGAGGCGTTTGCTTTCGCTAGTATGTTCCTCAATGAGGGTGACTAAGGGAAGCGAAAGGAGCCGCCCCCACAGGCCTCTGCTCTGGGCAAGATGTGCTAGATCTTTCTAAAATGTCCCTTCGCCCTCCAAAAGGCTTTCATGGACTTTTCCTGTAGTGTTTCTCAAACAGTCATATGGGGTAGAGCCTATATGTTTATTTTCTGCCACCTGCTAGCTGCTCCTTGGAGGCAGGACCTGACCCATCTCATCCCTCTCTCTCTCCCTGGCCTCTAGCACAGGACCTCACGAAGCCAGCATTCAGTGTGTGCTTTCTGAGCGCCTCATATGCTGGGGGCTCATGTGCTCTTCCATCACGCACCATTGCTGATGAGTGAATCTGGGCTCAGAAAGGTGAAGCAGGTTGCTCAGAGTCATGCTAATGATGGGCAGACCCAGGGTTCCCTGACTCCAAGTTCTATGCTCTTTCTAGCAAGAGACTAAATATTCAAGTCATGTCTTAGCATTGCCAGGTGTACCACATGGGTGCACCCTTGCCATCTACTTCATGGAGGAAGCGACCACTGGCAAATTCTATTTATACTTTTCTGGCACTGCAGTCTCCGACTCAGAAATCCTAAATGCAGCAGGAATGTTGCAACTGGAATGTGGGCACCCTAGAGGCAGCTGCCCGGGATGGCTGGGTGGGCATGCCTTTGGACCTCTTCTGAGGCTCCATCCTCCCGACTATCCAGAATGGCTTCCCTTCCTGCTGCACGGCATCACCCTTCCACCCGGGAGGCTCCACACCCTGGACAGCACCTCCAGTCCTGCTGCCCAGCACCCGGGACTCCCGACTGTTGATCAGCCAGGTCCAGCGGTGGAGTCAATGCAGAGCATGCTGATCCTCAGGCCAGTCATGCTCTTATCTTATCCCTGTACCTTTCTTCAAAAGACCCTTCCTTTTGGAAGATCTCATTGGAAGCTTACCTGGGCTGGCTCTTCTCTGTCCTGGTTCGCCCTCTGTGGAGGATGTGGTCTGTGGGCCGACACCAGGTCCTGGGCAGCTGGCAGAGGCACTAGGGCTTCTCCCTGCCGTGTCTTCCTCTGGCAGCAGCAGTGGCAGCAGCTCTCTGGCTTCCTGTGGTGTAAACAGGAAGCAAGACCGTGTCAAAACGGTAGCCTTCAGCCGTGAGAAGGCGAGACACGCTTTGATTGGGATGGAAAAACAGATACGGAGCTGCTTTCAATGAGAAGTTCATCAGCAGCCTTGTAAAGAGGATTCTTTTCTCCTTGGTCTGACATGGCAAAGCCAGCATCTCCTAGACACGCAGAACAGCCCCTGACTCCCAGCAACCTGGTGTTCAGGACATGGGCTCATACTGTGGACGTACGCAAAGACCCTGGCTCTTTGTGACAGGAGCAAAAGGCTTTGTGTATGGAAGGGACTGGCATGGCTTCAGTTACAGCTGCATCTTGGTGAACTACCCACCGTAGGACGGTACAGGGCAGTGTTGGAAAAAGGTAGCTAAAAACCAGCCAGCTAGTGTTCCCCAAGGTTAGAGCACTCAGAGAAAAATGCTTGTCAATTGCTGTCACTTGTTTAGTACTCTTCAAATATTTAGTAAGCATTCTGGGAAGGATGACAGATACTCGGCACATGTGCCATCACTCCCCTCTGTGACATGAAGGTGACATCATCAATCTGTTGTAGAACTGTTTCCACCACTGAGCCTGGATGCAGCCTTGGGTCCCTCCCAATACAGCCTAAGGACAAGATGGGCCAGGCTCGGAATAGCTGTGCAATACTCGAAGAGTTTGGATTATCACACAGTGTGCTTAAGGTGCTGTCAGGGCCCTGAGGAAACAGAGAGACCAGTTCTATCCCAGAGGTGGGGAAGGGCTTTCTGTCTGCCTCATAAACAGAGTAAGAATTTTCCAGGCAGAGAGCCAGAAGAATGTTCCAGAGACACAGCCCAACCAAACATGATACCCACCTGGAAAAAGAAGATTGAGAAGGCAGACAGCATCAAAATAATGCCACCTGTATTTAATCATCTGCAAGAGAAATACTTTGCTGTCCTGGACGCCACCTCTGGTTAATTCCAGATTTGGGTAATGATGGGCCATCTGACATGGCTGCAGGCCTCCTTCCAGAGAGGAAGGGGGGAAGAAGGAACAAAGGCACCATTTGGGACTAAGAAAGAAATGACAAATGTCCATGGCGCGAAATTTAAGATCTACATTGACAGTAAATATTTTGGGGAAGGAAAGGTCTATAAAAGTTAGAAAGGTCTTCACAGAGATAGTTCAGGTTCTCTATGGTAGAACTGAGCTTTAGGAGAGCATTAGGAAATATTGAGAGATCAATTTCAAAGGAATCACAGGGCTTCTCGAACTAGCCTTTGAAAAAGTAAGGCTGAGTCATGGCATTAGACGCTTAAAATATTGGTCTGATGATCTCTAAGACTCTCATCCGCAAGAGAAATGACATTGGGATGAAATTTAATTTCACCCAGTTGGAAACACTGTAAGTTGACAGCTGTTGACATTCATGAATTGTTAGCGCTTTTATAGGCCAGCGTACGTGTCCCCAACTGCAGTCAACACAGCTTCACATCTTGGAACAGACACAAATGCATTTTGTCTTTTCATCGACACATCTGATATTGTATCCTCTTCATGGGAGGCTTCAAAATTAGCCCCTGAAATCAGTTTGATTTTACACAAAGTTTTCTCTTACTAGTGTTTCCTGGAACTGTGCTTGGTGGATGAAGCAGGGAGAAGAGAAAGAAGGACAAAGTGGATGCAGCGTAGAACAGAGAAATATGGTTTTTTCTTCTAAGAATCCTGTTGTGTGTTGGAATTTTTTTTAAGCACAGGTGAGAGTTTAAGCTGATTTTCTGTAAGAGAAATGTTAGTTTTTTGTTGAAGAAAATGTCCCAAAGTTCATTTTGGTTGTGAGAGCTCAGTCCCCTTGAGTTAGAGTAGATGGGAAAGATTTGGGGGTCATCCATAGCAGCTTGACAACAGTCTTGGGGCCCTGGAGAGAAAAGGCTGCAGGGAGGGAAGGTGGGAGGGTGGGACAGTGGACACCGTGGCCATGGAAGAAAACACCCAGTGAGAAATCCTCAGGAATGGTCAAGGAAATTTTAAGAGTGACCTCAAGCAAACGGCTTCCTGTTTTCTACTGCGTGCTGCTATGAGCCTTTCTCTGTGACCCCCCTAGTGCCCAATAAAAGTATGTCGTGCTGATTGCTTTTATGGAAATGTCTGTGGGAGAAGGAGCTGCTGGCCACGTGGGACAGAGCAGGCAGAGGAGGGCAGCTGCAGAACGGCCTGTGTCTCCAGGAGACGGTGCTGCTGGGGTGGGTGCAGGAGGGAGCCCTGGATTCTGCCCAGGCACACAGGGCACCAAACATGACCTGTTGGGAAGCTCCCTGCCTGGGCTTCCCTGAGGGCACCCCAGTTCCTCCTCTGGACCCCTTACTTGGGGAATACTCCCTGCCCCATGCGGCTCTGCTGAGGGCATCACCCACCGGGACAGACGTGCTGTGGTAACTGCACTCGTCCTTTTCTGGGCCTCCAGGAGGAAGGCAAAATGAATGGCTCCTCAGCTGGCAGCTCCTGGTTTGCCCTTCTGGACTCATAGGTCTCAGGTCCAAGGGAAAATGAAATATGGGCTTGAAGGGGGGTGGGAGGACAGTCCACCTGACAGCTCCATCATGTGTGGCTAAGCAGCCACATCCCGCCAGCGCTCTGCAAAACTGTACTTCCTTTTCAGTAACCTGACTTCCCCTTCCCTCCTTCACTTTCACCCCTCCTGCTCGACTTCCTGTCTCCACCGCTACCCCTCCTGAAGCTTGCCAACCCTCACTGTAGATCGTTCTAGGGGATTTCCAGAGGCCCCCTCCCACCTGCCCAGGGAAGGCAGCTTCTGGGTAAGGATGGGACCTTCAGTGTGGCATAGTGGGTAACTGTGACCCACCAGCGAAGTGAACTTGAGCAAGTTTCTCACTTCCCTCTTTGCACAATTGGGACTCCCACTCTCAGGTTGCTGTAAGATTGAATTGACACAAGGTACATGAAAGTACTCAGTGTTTTTATGCCTGCGCATAAAAACAGCTCAAGACACAGCGGCTGCCTTTTGAGTAAGGGGCAGGAAGGAGGTCTTTAAGGAGCCTGACCCGGGAAGATCATGGCAATGAACGCTAATATGCCTGTAACGCCGTCAGGTACTTCCCCTAAGAGGTTACCTTTATCCTCACATTTGCCCTTGGAGGGAGCACTACAGGCAGCCCCAGTTAACAGATTGCTGGGGTCCCCCCAAGGCTCCACACCTAAAAAAGTGAGGAGGCAAAGATAACTGGGGAGGAAATAGGAGCCAGTTTCTCACAGTCACATCAGCCACTCACTCAGGAAGCAGGCTCACCGGCTCGTGTCCCGTTTTGGTTAGTTAAGCCACTATTCTCCCTGCAAGCAAGACACTCAAAGACCCGCATGCGAAGGCTGCCTCCCCCACCACGGAGCGGCCCTCCAGGGGTCCTGGTATTTCCTTCACGGTGAGAGTGAAAAATGACACCGGAAATGCAGCAAACCACCATGGCACATGTACACCTATGTAACAAAGCTGCATGTTCTGCACATGTACCCCAGCACTTAAAGTATATATACAAAAATTTCCAGTGTGTTATGGATGGGAGCCCAGATGCCAGCAAGCAGGACTGGGACTTCAATCATCTGTCAACATTCAAACCCCTTTCCACGGTCGGTCCTAGGCTGATACCTACGCATCAGCTTCTCTCTGGTGGAGCAGGAGGAACCTTCATTCTGCCCCTGCTAACACTACAGCCCATGCTCAAGATTTGAGTCTGGTGCTGGAAACACTCAACCTGTGGACCCATCCTCTTACCTGGCCACAGGTGGGCAGGGTGTGCCCAGACACGCATGAGGAGTTCTCTCTCTCTTCCAAACTCTTCTGAGGGTCACTGTCACTTTTAAAGTATTTTCTGGGTGGAGGCTTGGGCTTGGAGGACGTAGGCTTTCTCACCAAAATCTCAAAGGATTTCTTTAGTCTCAGCGGAGGGTGGCTGTCCCGGTTCTCTCGGAGGGGCGGGCTCTCCTGGGGCAGCCTGGAGGATGCTACAGAAAGCACCCCTGGCTCCCGTGCCAGGGGCAGGCTGGGGCTGTGAGTGCTGATGTCCACGTCGGAGGACGGCTTCTCAGCACTGCCACCCCCAGGACTTCCCCCCGGGGACCCAGACATGTAGCTGCTGTCACTGCTGGAGCGGACCATGATCTTCTGAGCCCTGCGATGTGGGGGCGCTGAGTTCTTCTCTTGTTCCTTCTCCATGGTAGGCCGCCCGTGCCAACTGCTTTCCAGCCTTTTGACACCTGTGTGGGAAGCACCAGGGAATCTTCACAGCTGAGCTTCAGAAGATGAAAAAACCCCCCCGCCTCGCCTGTGACTGCTGCAGGCATCACACTGTACACAGCTGTCTCATCTGAGGCCACTGGATCTGGAACGTGGCAATCACCAGCTGTCTCATCTGAGGCCATGTTGGATCTGGAGTGTGGCAATCTTGGTGTTGGACCCCAGTGAGCTGTCTGACTTTGGGTTGGGAAAATCGTTCAAGCTTTCTGAGCCTGTGAGTGATGGATATGGAGATACGCCCCCCCAGATCACCCATTGAGGGAGGGCTTGGTGTCCCAGCTGTGGGGAGTGCTTTTGGTAGACTACTTTCAGCTGTGGGTCCCTCCAGGGATCCACGCGGGGCATCCCATCTCTAGGGACTGCTGGAGACAGGGTTACAGAGGCCCAGCCATGTTGGCCAACTCAGGACAGCTCTAACGGGGACTTTAGCTGCAGAGCTCCAGGGCTTGGCTGACGCTGTTGGCCGTGCACCCCAGCTCCATCCTCCCGCGGTCTACCTGCCTATACTCCCCTCTCTGCCACAGGTAGTGATCCCCAGGACACTTCCTAAGAAACAGGCTTCCTGATAAAAACGCCATCTCAGAGTCGGCTTCCTGGGGGACCCAACTCCATTTCTGCGTCTGTAAAATGCAGATGATAATTCTAAAGTCACTGGGCTTATTTTGAGGCTTAATAACAAAGATAGAGAAACTACCTGTCAAGGCACTCTGAATCTTATATGAAGATGTCACCAGTTCTTTCCAGTTGAGGGTGAGGTGAGGGCAGAAAGCCACTACTTCTAAGAGGTGCCATCGCACCTCCCTCCCTCCCTCCGTCCCTCCCTCCCTCCTGGCCCTTCTTTCTGATGCCCAGTGCCCCCTACCTTGGTTTCCAACACTAGGGCTACCCACACATCCTTGAGAGGCCCTTCTCTCTAGCGGCAAACCGCCCTACAATCACGGCTCGAGGGGGTGGGAGAAAATTGAAGTCTAGTCTGTTGCTCACATTCCAGCTCATGCTGAGAGATTCGGAAAGCCAGGGGAGCCCCACGAGAGAGAACCAAGGCCAGCCTGGCTCTTAATTCACTTTCTCTTTACATAAAAAGTTTTCTTTTGCATTTTCCTGATCATAAAAGATAATGCATCTCCTTAGAGAAAACAGCCACAAGAGGAATGAAAGTAAACATTCACTTCACCTGTGTTTCTATCATCCAGAAATCACTACGGTCAAAATGTTGGCGAGTTTCTCTGTCATGCTTTCCTGAGCATATATGCATGTTGGGTAGGTGGAAACAGTAGACCAGAGCTGAAATAAAATGTTGTGTTCTGTTCTTTTCTCTGAACACTTTCTCAGGTCAGTTTCTTGTTGATATCAGTGCCAATGGTTGCATGTTGTTGTATCATAAGGATATTCCATGATGGCTTGATGAATGCCCAGTGGCTGGGCATGGGAGTCAAGCCAACTGGACTTCCATTCCACAGCCTCTGTGCTCTAGTGCTGTGACTTTGAGTAAAAGAGTCTTTGAAGGCCTCACTTTTTCTTACAAAATGTGCATAAAAATTATGTGTGAATGCATGAATTAGCACAGTGTCTGACATCATAAGAAGTCAATAAATATCAGAATTATATTCCCAAATGTTAATTTTTCCAATATTCTATTATTATAGACTAGGAGCTGCAAACTCAAATACCTACAGGGGCAATTGTGTGCATGGCAACTTGGTACAGGATAAAGGGAACAGGGAGCTGGAGAGAGCCCCGCACATTTGCAACAGTTCAAATTCAGATGTTTTTAAAATCCTGTGTCTTCCAAACAAAGCAAAAATATAACCTAACTTTAGCTGGGGGGTTGCTAGTTTCAGTCTTTGTCTACATACTATGCTGGTCTATGATAACTTCTGTTACTATTCCTTGGCTACAGGATGAGTAAGTGGATAAATCCTAAGCTTTCTAAGAAGGCAAAGATATTTACATCAAGTTCAACATTTGTCTTACCTTCCAGACTCCACTGATGCCTCTCCTTTCCAAACTTGCTGTTTTCCGCCGCCTGGGCCACAGCTTCTTTGAGTTGCTGTTCAGAGACCTAGAAAATGTCAATCATCTCCTCAAACAGTGGAAGTTCCAGCATCAGGCTCCCAGCCCTGTACCAGCTCCCTAGCTGGGCCACTACATTCTACGTTGTTTTTTTTTTTTTCTTTCAACCCACTCTGTAAATAGCTGACAAATTCCATTTCCAGAAGTACCCTGGGAATCAACGGTTCCCCAGTATCTTCTAGATAAAGTCCAAAGTCTATCAATGCAGGAGTTCCCAAGGAGGCCTCCTCAACTCTCCAACTTTCTCCCCACTACTTGATGCAAAATTCTATGTCAAGCTCCCATTTCATAGGTTACCTCTATGAGCTAGTCCATTCATGGCAATGCTGTCATGACCTCATCGTCAACAATGTCATAACCATCACAATCACTCTTACACTGTGTGTCTTATGACTCACAGTTCATTATCACTTTGGAGTAATAGTTAAGAGTATGAGTCTTAGAGTCAAACAGGCCTGTGTTCTAGTCCCAGTTCCTCTACTGTCTAGGCGCGCATACCTAGACAAGTTACTTAGCCTCCTAAGCCTCCATCTCTTCCTTCTCTAAGGCAATAACAATAATAAAAGCCACTTAACAATGAGGACAGGTTTTTTAAAAGTAAGTTATTTGACATCAAAAGTACAAGACACAAAACAATAGACACGTTGGACGATGTAAAAATGAAAAACTGCTGTGCATCCAAAGGACATAATCAAGAGATTGAAGAGGCAACTCACAGAACGGGAGAAAATATTTGCAAAGCATAGTTCAGATAAATGGTTGAGGTCCAGAATATGTAAGGAACTCCTACAATTCAGCAGGAGCAACAACAATAAAACAGCCTGGTTAAAAACTGGGCACAGGACCTGAATAGACATTTCTTTTAAAGAGATACACAAACAGCCAAAAAGCTAATGAAAAAATGCTCAACATCACTAATGACTAGGTAAATACAAATCACAACCATACTGAGTTACCACCTCACACGCATTAGGACATTAGGATGGCTACTATTGAAAAGAGAAAAGAGGCTGGGCCTGGTGGCTCATGCCTGTAATCCCTGCAATTTGGGAGGCTGAGGCGGGCAGATCACTTGAGGTCAGGAGTTTGAGATCAGCCTGACCAACATGGTGAAAACTGTCTCTACTAAAAATACAAAAATTAACCAGTGTGGTGGCACATGCCTGTAGTCCCACCTACTGGGGAGGCTGAGGCAGGAGAATCGCTTGAACCCAGTTTAGTAAGCTCAGACCGTGCCGCTGCACTCTAGCCTGGGTGACAGAGTGAGACTTCGTCTCAAAAAAAGAAAAGAACAAAACGTTGGCAAGGATATGGAGAAATTGGAAGCCCTGTGCTGTTGATAAGAATGTACAATCGTGTAGCCGCTGCGGAAAATAGTTTGAAGGCTCCTCAAAAACTTAAAAATAGAATTACTATATCACCCAGCAATTCCACTTCTGGGTGTATACCCCCAAAAAAGTGAAGTCAGTATCTGAGAGATATCTGTACTCCACTTCATTGTGGCATTATTCACAAGTCAAAAGGTGGAAACAACCCAAGTACCCACAAATGAATAAACAGAATGTGATACACACACTCACACACACACACACACACACATATATGCACACATACACGCACACACATGCATGCACACACATGCACATGCACACATGCACATGCACGCACGCACACACACGTACATGTGCATGCACACACGTTCATGCACACACGCACACACACATGCATGCATGTGCACATGCACACATGCACATGCACGCATGTGCACATGCACACATGCACATGCACACACACGGACCCATGGACATACACACACATGCACACACACATCCATGGACATACACACACATGCACACACATCCATGGACATACACACACATGCACACACGCACACACACATGCACACGCACACAAACACACTGGAATATTATTCTACTTTAAAGAGGAAGGAAATTCTGGCACGTGCTACAACATTAATCTTGAGGGTATTATGTGAAGTCAAATAAGTGAGACACAAAAAGACAAATATTATATGATTCCAGTTCTGTGAAGAACATAGAGGTCAACATCACAGAGACAGAAATTAAATTGGTGATTCCCAGGGGCTGCAGGTAGAGGAACACAGGGACTTGTTTAATGGGTGGAGTTTAAATTCTGAAAGATGGAAAGGGCTCTGCAGATGGATGGTGGTGACGACCGCACAGCAATGAGAATGTCTTTAATGCCATTGAACTGTACACTTAGAAAATGGTTAAGAGGGTAAATTTTATGTTATGTATATTTTACCACCATAGTCAATAATAGATAAATCATTTAAAGTCTTGGGCACAATGCCTGGCAGATGGTAAACTATTAATAGGGAAGAGTTACCATTCACAACAATCAGGTAAGGTAAAGACCACTCCCCCGTGTCAGAGTTGAGGAACCAGAGGCTCTTGGAGGTTGGATGAGTTGCCCAAGGTCACCATAAGCAAACAGCCGACTGCACATGTGTCAGGCATCCTGCTGCTGGCCCCGCCTCTCTTCTCTCTGTGTCTGTGTCCTGGATCTCCCCTGCCTAGGGTGCCTTTGCCTTCCTGCCACTCTAAACCTTACCTGTCCTTTCTGGCCTGGCTCTGGTATCTGAGCAGCTGGAACCCCAGCTCCCTCACTGTCAAGGCCCTCACCTCTCTGGCCTCTGTGTGTGTCCCGTCTCTCTGGCCGGAATGCACACTCCTTCAACCCAGGGCCACAGCATTTGCCCCCAGCCTGACCCCTGCTCCACTGATGTTCTGCCAGAGTCCTAAAAGCAGCAAGAGGCACTGGTCAATCAACTGGGACCTCTTTCTTTTCTTGTACTGCCCAGAGATTTAGGCCAATTATTTGCTTGCCCGAGTTAAGAAGTTCGCTTGTCTCTGGTGTGTTCAGCCCCAGTGTGCCGTCCATGGAACGGGGCTGGGTTTGAATTCCACCACACCATTACAAATATTGATCTTCCTCACGACTCCACTCTGCCCAAGTGTCACTGGGAGTTTGGGAGTCAGTGAGCTCACAGCACAGGCTTTACTGGATTTACATTGTAGTTTCTTTACTTAGTAGCTTCACCATTGGGAGGCTTCTTTGTCCTTTCTAAGCCTCAGTTTCCTCATCTGTGAGTTGGCGGGGGGGGGCAGAATATCACACTAATTTCAGGGGGCTGCATAGCAACTAAATGCACTTGTGTGGGTCACATCTTTGGAAAACATGCATGGCACACATTAAGGATTAACTAATTCATGGTGGTGATTATTCCAAGTTCCCCAGAGCTCTTACCTGCAGCAGGGCTTCAACCCCCAAGTCTGGCTTCAGCCTGGGTACCTGTAATAGCTGCTATCAGCCCTAAGTCTAACCTGCCAACTGGGCATCTTTACCTGGACACCCCATGGCACCTCCACCTCACTATATCCCACACGAAGATCATGCTCTTCTCTCCCCTCAAGCTTACCACCGTGGAAGACCATTGCTGAGTCTTCCAATCTCAAAATATTCGAGACATCCTCAGCTCCTCCCTCTCCTACCCCAGAACGACCCGGCCAGCAGCTCTTGTTGAGTCTTCCCAAGCATTGCCTCCTGTTGCCTGATATGATCTGGTTGTGTTCCCACGTGTTGTGGGAGGGACCTGGGGGAGATAATGGAATCATGGGCAGGTTCCCCCATGCTGTTCTCATGACAGTGAATAAGTCTCACTATCTGATGATTTTATAAAGGGTTTCCCCTTTCACGTGGCTCTCATTCTCTTCTTGCCTGCCACCGTGTAAGATGTGCCTTTCACCTTCTGCCATGACTGGGAGGCCTCCTTAGCCACATGGAACTGTGAGTCCATTAACCTCTTTTTCTTTATAAATTACCCAGTCTTAGGTATGTCTCCATCAGTAGCGTGAGAACAGGCTAATACACTACCCCTTCCTTTTGCTCTTCCCATGGCTGCTGTGTAGTTCAGGATCTCACCATCTGCTGCCTTCCTCTTAGAAACTCCACCCTCCACCCACTCTATCCTGTCTACTGCAATCAAAGGTTAAAAAATTAAAATACAAACATGCCTCATCTACAGCTACAGACCTCCCATAGCTCCCCACTATGCAGAAGAAAATGCAAGCTCTTTCGTATCCTGTTGAAAGCCCTCTGCAGTGTAATGCCAGTGCTATGCCTACCTCTCTTCTCAGTCATTCTCACCTAGTACCCTACATTCCAACCCCACAAAACCCACTCCTCTCCTTCCATGTCGGGTCCCTTCATGACTCTGTAACTTTGAACTTTTTTTTCCCACTGCCTGGAATGATCTTCCTCATATTCTCTGCCTAGAGAAAACTAACCTCTGGAATTTTTTTTTTTTTTTTACATTATAAGCCATTCCCTGCTATATTCCTGTATTCCCATAGGACCTACCATCTCTGTTTTGCAATTACTTGTATGTCAGGCTCTTTATTGATACTGTGAGCTTCTGCAGGGCAGGACTGTGTGCTATGAACTTGTCTCTGTAACTTCAGTGCCTACCTCCAGACATTTCCACAGTGGGTACCTACTAGATGCATACATGAAGACATCTCTTGCTTCTACTATCTGGGACCTTGGGTCTCCATTTCCCTGTCCTAGAGCTTATAACTCAGCTGTCAGAGCTTCCCTCAGTGGATGTCGATTGCCTCTGATACCTAGGAGTTTGTTCGTGGACTTCTGCTGCAGACAATTCTTATTACAGAAACCTGGAAGGGATTCTTGGGAATTCAGGTCCAAACCGAGCCAGCAACATCCTTTTTTCCATCTATCTCTTGTTCCAGTTTTGGTACTGAAAGAGTGAGCCTGAGAAGAGGAGGGTAGCCCGGCGGGTGTTACCTGTGGGTCTGGATGTCGGCTGACGGTGATGGGGATGGGACCAGGATCACAGTGACTCAGGATGGTGTAGACTTCGTTGAGTGTCATGCAGTGCACAGGGGAATCACTGATTTCCACAAGCTCATCCCCACATCTGTTCAAGCATCAACAAGAAGCCATCAGTAAGAGAATCAATGAGACATGGGAACAGTCCCTGCCTCAGGGGCCCACTCCTGGCCAGGCTGTTTGATGTGATCTAAAAATCACATGAATAAGTAGACCTTCCTAGCTACTAGACCAAAACTCAGAACAGGGCAGCCCAAAGCAGCACATCCCACACCCCCTGACTGTACAACCGCAAAGTGGCAGGTATTTCCTATCTACGCTGGGCCAACATTAATGAAAGTTCATCTGTAACTTTCCTCCTTTTCACATTTAAGTATGCCCATTAAAGATTGAGTGTGCTTTAGCGAATTCAACTGAATAACCAGTTAACTAAGATTTCATCCTCCACATCCTCTCCTTGGGCCTCAGTGTTCCCATAAGTAGAATAGGAGGAAAAATTGGATCTAACGTACCACACACGGGATGTTAGATGTCAGACCTAATATCCTATATGTGCTAAAACGGGGAGAAAAAATAACTTGGCAGGAGAGCAGCTCAGATTCTTGCAAAAAGAAATAAGGAGAAAAGGTGGTGGTGTTCATTCTAGCTGTCAGGTGGGAAGGCAGTTAATAGCAACGTAAACCTAAAAAAAATAATGGTAGAAAAGATGGGGTCACATGGATACATGCTTTGTATGATCCAGTCCCCTTCCCAATCTAGGTAGGGAAATTGAGCTGCAGATGGTGAACAGGCTTCCCTGATCTAGGTCTGCTGAGGAATTGACAAACTTTTTCTGCAAAGGGCCAGAGAATATTTCCAGTGTTGCATGCTTTGCTGCACTGTCTCTGTTGAAACGACTCAACTCTGCTGTCACATTAATAACAATACAGCTGCAGCCATAGATGAGGCATAAACAAATAAACCTGGCTTTGTTCCAATAGAATTCCATTAAAACAAACAAACAAAGCAAAACAGTGATAGGCCCCAGTTTGTAGACCCGTGGCCTGGCTGGTCGCCAGCAGGTCCAGGATCGGAACTCCAGTCTCCTGAGGCTGATTTCCCCGTGCCTCCTGCTATGTTCTGTGGCTTCCTTCTGCCGAGTTCATCCCCCTTCACCCTTGCTAGGAGAGTATTCATTTTTACTGCTGTAACTGAAGACCATGGTCATAGAGCACCAGATGCTAGGAAAAGCAGACGCTTCCAGAATAATCCCTACCCCACCGCAGATCTAAGAAGGAGGCACTCTCTGCCTGAGGGTACTGGGACAAAGACAAGCACTCTGAACCTGCAGAGTCCCAAGTACCAGCACAGCAGCTCAGCAAATCACCTGCCACCCCTCTGCAGAGAACAGCAAATCCCTTTCTAATTCAGGAGCTCCATCAAGACAGCATCATAAGCAGGGATCGCATAAAACCCTTCAAAAAGATGGCAAAACTCTCCTGATTTAGGAAAATCCAAAACCAGCGAGAGAAGATATATTTGTACTATACGTGAATGTTACAAAGTATTCTAATGAATTAAATTCTAACAAATTCGATTTTAAAAAATCAAATTCAGATCACTATTGAAAAGAAAATTTAGATTTGAACTTCTCTTAGAAATTATTTATAAAAAATATATCTGGAATACCCCAAAATATTTTGTTATGCCAGAAAGAACCTGTATTTCTACTACTGATATTTTCTCTCTCTTTCTCTTTTTTTTTTTTTTTGAGATAGGGTCTTGCTCTGTTGCCCAGGCTGGAGTGCAGTGGCACGATCTCAGCTTACTGCAACCTCTGCCTCCCGGGCTCAAGTGATCCTCCTGCCTCAGCCTCCCAAGTAGCTGGGCTTATAGGCATGTGGCACCACGCTCGGCTAATTTTTGTATGTTTAGTAGAGATGGGTTTTGCCGTGTTGGCCAGGCTGGTCTTGAACTCCTGAGCTTAAGCCATCCACTTGCCTCGGCCTCTCAAAGTGCTGGATTACAGGTTTGAGCCTCCGTGCCCAGCTTAGTAATATTTTTACCATTAAGCCATTTCCATATAGAATTCATAGATTAACCTCATCAAAGCTCCTATTTATGTCATTGTAAATTCTATATGAAATCTGAATTAAAGTGTGTTTATTTCATGTTTTCTGTGCTGAGCTGGTGTTCTCTGAGACAATGCTTCTTAAACTGTAATATGCATACTCATTCACGGGGATTTTGTTAGAATCCCCATGGTCCTGGCTCAGCAGGTCTGGGTGGGGTGTCTAAGATTTCATATCTCTAACAAGTTCCCAGTTGCTGTTGATTCTGCTGGTCCAGCCCACACTTTGAGGAACACAACTCTGAGCTATGCCCAGATGATTCTTTCTGTTTTTTTTTTTTTTTTTTGAGGCAACTTCGGGACTTTATTAGATAACCGGACCCCAGCTCCAGCCACAGGCTTGAACAGCCCGCTGGGTGTGGTCTCAGAGCCCCCAACAGGTTCTCTGCCTCCTGGCCCCGCCCTGGGATTTCTCAGGGTCACAAATGTGTGCAGAGCAGGGGTGTGCCGGCCGTAGCGGGAAGTGGTGTTCAAGCCACCCCACCTCCATCGGGTCCTGGCAGGCCCCCCACACCTGGCTCTGCTGTGGGAGCCGAGAACAAAGACCCTGCCCACCCTGCTCCTGCGGGCCCCGGGGGCTCAGCCAGCACCCACCTTCCCAGTGGCCTGGGCCGGGGCTGGGGTGCAAAGCCTTGCTCCCTCTAAGCCAAACAGAAAAATGCATCTCCCAAGAGTGTCTTGGGGAGCAGGAAGGAGGCCTGCCCCTCCCCAGCCACAGAGCTGGGGGACCCCACCACGAGACCATTCTTTATGGATCATCTCCAAACCAATCTGCCGACATTCTAAGGTATTTCTTCCCTGGTCGTAAGTCAGGGGTCTCTTCAGCACAGAAGTGAGGACATACCGGAGGCGTCCATCCAGATGCGCCACGGATCCCGGAGACAGCGTGTGGACAAAGATGCCGGAGATGCACTGGAAGTAGGGCACACTGCACAGGCCGATGCCCAGGCCCACGCCAGCCTCTGGAAGGCAGAACGGGGCAGGGCGGGGAGACCAGGACTGAGCTTTCCCAGGGGCCCACCCGCCCACTGGGTGCCACAGACGCGGCCCCCTGGTGACTACGGCTTTCATCCGCCCGTATTCACGGAGCGGTCACGGTGTGCAGGCACCGCTCTAGGCTCAGAACAGTGACCGAGGCAGGAAGGAATAGCGGGGAAAGACTAGGAAGGAAGGAGGGAAGGAGGGTGGGGGGGAAGAAGGAAAGGAGGGCACTAGATGAGAAGAGAGAACAGTATCTAAGAGTGGTAAGTCTTATATGGCGAATGTATGCAGAACATGCTGGAAAGTGAGGGATGGCTACTTCAGGCCTCAGAGGAGACACGGTTTAGGCTAAATTACAAGTGACAAGAGTTAGGGGTGAAGAGATGGGACAGCGCATGTCAGAAGCAGAAACAGCCCACGCAAAGGCCCAAGGGCAAAAGCAAACATGCCACGTCGCAGGACCAGAAAGGCCAGTGTGGCGGGGACACGGCCTGCACAGGAGAGCAGCACATGATGGGGAGAGATGGGGACAGACCGCAGAGTCAGTGGGGCTTTGTCAACAGGGGCACGTCAGTGGGTGGGTTTATTCTCTACTGAGAAGGGATGGCATAGGAGAGCTGCGAACAAGGCAGTGACACGATCTCATTCCTGTTTTTATAAACATGTCTGGCTACCATGGAGGGAAAGAGCTATGGGTCCTGGAGAATGGAAGCAAGCAGGCCAGCTAAGAGGCCGCTGCTGAGAGAGACCGTGGAGGCCCGGACTTCATCTCTTGTGAACACGGAGAGAAATGGATGCCAGTGGAATAGATTTTGAAGATAGACTTGCTGATGGATGAAGTATAGAAACTTAACAAATAGGCCGGGTGCAGTGGCTCACGCCTGTAATCCCAGCACTTTGGGAGGCCGAGGCAGGTGGATCACAAGGTCAAGAGATAGAGACCATCCTGGCCAACATGGTGAAATCCCGTCTCTACTAAAATTACAAAAATTAGCTGGGCGTGGTGGCATGCACCTGTGGTCCCAGCTACTCAGGAGGCTGAGGCAGGAGAATTACTTGAACCTGGGAGGCGGAGGTTGCAGTGAGCCGAGATTGTGCCACTGCACTCCAGTCTGGCGCCTGCTGACAGAGTGAGACTCTGTCTCAAAAAAAAAAAGAAAGAAAAATAAGGAAACTCAACAAATAAAATCAAACTTGGAGATTTGTTTCTCTTGAGTAATTGTGCGACAGTGATGCAATTTACCAAAGCAGGCTACGGAAGACTGAGGTTGTCAAGGTAAGGCCTGGGGGTTCAGCTTTGCCCACATGACACGTGCAATGTGCTGGGAAGTGAGGGATGGAGATTTCAGGCAGCTGCACGGGGAAGAGGGTGCTGTCAGGATGTCTGGGACTGTCCCAGGGACGTGCAGAGCAGATGTTTGCACAGATGAAGCCGGAACCGGGGAGAGAAAGCAGGGCAGAAGCCGAAAGTTTGCATGTAGCTGCATGTATCTGGCGTTAGGGCTGTGGGGCTGGACGGGATCCCCCAGCATGTGGGAGAGGAGGGCCTGCAGCTCACCAACATGGAAAGGTCTGGAAAAGGAGGACGAGATGGAGCGACCACAGAGTAGGGGAAAGCCCTTTACGGTTTTCTTTTGACACATATCATTTACAGAGCACTTTGGCGAATGTTTTCACCCTCTCATGCTGCTCTTCCCAGCAGTCCCATGAAGAATGCCATGGCAATTGTTGGCAATCCCATTTTATGAATGAAGAATTTGGTAAAAGCCAGAGCCCTTCCCACACCCAGGTTTCCTGACTAGAGCAAGAGCTTTCCAGTCTAATGGAAGCCAGAAATTGCATAAGATACTCGTTTAGAATGTGGATCCCTCAGCCTCACCTCACCCTGTTGAAGCAAAATCTCTGGGGGTAGAGTTTAAAAAGCTGCATCAGATAAAATGAGCAGACAAAAATCGTCCCTAAGGCATTTCTGATGCCAGTGATCAGAGGAAACAGCACGCTGGGGCCACGCCTGTCCCACTTCGTGCCTGCTCAGTAAACGGACTGCAGGAGCCCTGGATGGAGCTGTGGGCACCATGCCAGCACACATTTATCTGCCCCTAGTCCTTATGCCAAGCATTGTGCCAGGCTTGCAGGCACATAGAGGCATCTGAAGCCTCAGGGAGCTTCTGGTCCAGCAGGAGCGCCAAGACATGCATCAGGCAAAGCTGCATGCAAGGAATTCCCTTCCACTTTGACACCAGACCTCAAGCCCACCCTCCTCTCTCCAAATCCACTTCTCCCAACCTCTGACCTGCAAGTGGTTTCCAAGCCTCACACTATGGGCCATTCTCCATGGAGAACCCTAGGAGATATTTTTTGAAGCATAAGTGGATGTATCACTCCCCTGCTTAGCAATCTTTAAAGGATTTCCTGCTGTAGTTAGAAGAGAATTGAGCTGCAAAGTCCCACAGCATCTCTCTGCCTCTGCCAAGTGCTTTGATGCCAGCTCTCACTCTGCCCACCTAGCTCCAGCCATGCTGGCCTTCTTTCTGCCCCTAGAATACATGCTGGCCCCTGTGCTGGAGCCCAGCTCTGTACCTTGCTGCCTCCTCTTTATCCAAAGGTCTCAGCTTGGTTGCATTCAGGCAGAGAGGGCTCCAAGCTCTCTGGAGTTAGCAGCCCACCTGGGGTGGCAAAGGGAATGGCTGTCTGTCCCTGAGTGTCAGAGGTAGAAGGGACCTGAATTCTCTGCCACAGGTAGGGAAACAGGACCAGGGAAGGCGAGGCAGCCTGCCCAGGGCATCTTAGCATATTGCTGCAGAGTTACCACTCCCGGCGCATTATTTCTCTCTCTCTTTCTCTCTGAGTGTTTTTGTGTGTTATTTTTTATTTGCTTTGTTTTGCTTTATTTTAAGCACTGACCTAGAACACACTGACTAAGTTTGAATGGTATGTCTTGAGCGTCTATAAACAGAAGACTAGACCTGGCTCCAAGCAATAACCATACAATCTGCTAAAAGACAACATCCTGCCCTGCCCCCGGACTGATGCCAAGTGGGGGAAGCCCGGGTGGCTCAGCCAGCGCTGGAGACCCAGACAAGGCTGCAGCTGCAGGACTCTTACCTTTCTGCAGAGAAACCTCCACCATGATTCTGTAATTGGGCTTGGCGGTGCTGACGGGGGCCGAGGGGCTTTCCAAGGCGAAGGAGCTGCTGTCCTTGGTGATACAACTGCTGGAGCTCAGGGAGCGGCACAGCGCGGGAGACAGGTGGCTGCACGGGGAAGGGGGCGCCATCAGGCGGGTTCTCACGGTGAGGGTGAGGAGCCCCTTTTTGGCTTGCTGAAAGGAAAGAGAGAGGGCAGCAACATCCAGAAGCAATGCAGGGTGAGGTGAAGAAATACTGTTGAAGGAAACGCAGCTCTGTGTGTGTGTGAGTGTGTGTGTGTGTGTGTGTGTGTGTGTGTGTGTGATATATAAATGTGTGCGTATATTCACATGTGTTACAAATTACATTATGATATATTCATATAAATACACACATAACTACTATATATATCTATATATGTCAGATGGATGAATAGATAGGTAGATGGAAGTATGAATAGATGGATGGATCAATGAATAGATGGATGAATAGAGATAGATAAATAGATGAATAGATGGATGGATAGTGAATTGAACTAACTAGATGGAGACTTAAAAATATCTTTCAGCAATTATCTTAAAAACTTAAAACAGATTTGTAAATATACCAGGATGAATACATGGAGTGTTTTAAAAGAGTTTTATAAATCTTAAAGTGTTTTAAAACCCCCCACAAGAATCCTGATCGCACTATTTCTTTCTGAGTCAGGTTTTCTTTTAACCCTGTGCCAAGATCAGCATCAGCGAGGTCCCTCACGTGAAGGATCCCACAGTTTGAATTTGTAGGTTTAGATGCTGAGAGCTTGGTTTCTTTGCCTGAAGGCCCCAGAGTTTGGTCACATGTTGATAAGAAATGGTCACCTTGGGCCAGGCATGGTGGCTCACGCCTGTAATGCCAGCATTTTAGAAGGCCACAGTGGGCAAATCGCAAGGTCAAGAGATCAAGACCAGCCTGGTCAACATGGTGAAACTCTGTCTCTACTAAAAATACAAAAATTAGCTGGGCGTGGTGGCAGGTGCCTGTAATCCCAGCTATCAGGAGACTAAGACAGGAGAAAATCTTGAATCAGGGAGTCGGAGGTTTCAGTGAACTGAGATCGAGCCACTGCACTGGTGACAGAGCGAGACTCTGTCTCAAAAAGAGGAAAGAAAGAAGGAAAGAAAGAAAGAAAGAGAGAGAAGGAAGGAAGGAAGGAAGGAAGGAAGGAAGGAAGGAAGGAAGGAA
>NW_022437079.1:28002-115081 GCF_009761245.1 Sapajus apella
GAAGGAAGGAAGGAAGGAAGGAAGGAAGGAAGGAAGGAAGGAAGGAAGGAAGGAAGAAGGAAGGAAGGAAGAAGGGAGGGAGGGAGGGAAGGAAGGGTCACCTTGAACTTCTGCAAAGCATCCTGGTGTGTTAGTCCAGCCATTGATTCGCCATTGAGCTCCAGAATTTCATCACCTGTTGCGAGAGAGAACGTGTCGCTAAGAAGAGTGTTGCCCAATCGAAGGGCATTATCATGACCTTTAATGCTAGTCTCCCTACCTGCCCAGCTTTTTGTATGATTTGCGAAGCTCTGGAAGAACATTTTCCCATTCGGTGCTCTCCCCTTGCCAGGCAGGCAGGGCAGCAACGTGGGCCTTCTCTGGCACCCCCTCTCTTCCAGGGTGAAACCCGGGGTTCTCAGGCAGGCACACAAGCCCTGGCTGAATATGGTCCTTGCCCACCTCTTTACTTCACCTCTTTCCTTCTGGCCTCCCAGACCCTCACCCCATGTCTGGGCACCCTCCTCTCCTCTCCTCCTGTCTCTCATCTGCTCTGTAATTTCAGCTGTTTTCCTGATACCCATGCTCCCCAAATGTCTGCCTTTGCTTCTGTCTCCCTGAACGGATGCCCAAATTGTCATTCTCCTGCTGGACAGCGCCGCCTCGTGGTCATCGGCGGCCATCGCCCTCCCTTCTGCAGCTCAAAACCTGGTTTGCCTTTTTCTCCTTCTCCAGCGCCTCTTCCTCCATGTAAGGCAGTGCCTTTCTCTAGGTTACTAAGACAAGAAACCTACCACTTCTCTCTGGTCCACACCCCCCCCCAACCCTTGGCAATCTCTGCTCAGGCTCTGTCACTTCTCTCATCTGCTCCCGTCTCCTCCCAGGGTTACCGCCTCCGGGCAGTCCCTGGAGCTGGAGCCTGGGGCTCCCCTCACCACAGCCCCTTAAATGGCCTTTCTGTTTCTGGTTTCTCCAGCCCACTTCATCCCTCACTCTAATTTCCAAAGCCCCCAAAAGCCCCGGTCGCAGTGGGTCCCTCCCATAGTATAAAAACCTTCAGAGGCTTGCCACGGCCCACACCCTAAAATCCACATGCATAATTCTGTATAATGCCGAAGTTGGTAAACTTTTTCTGTAAAGACGCAGCTAGTGAAGGTTTGAGTCTTTGTGAGCTGCATCTACTCCGCACGGTGCCGGATGACCGGTGCATGGACGGGCACACCCAAGATGGAAGCTTTTTTATGGACACCAAAATTTGGATCTCATTTCATTTTCACATGTCCTCAAAGAATCAAAAACACTTTTAAATTTCCAACCATCTAGAAATGTAAAAACCTTTCTTTGTTCGTGAGATATTAAAAACAGACTTGGCCCACAGACTCTAGTGTGCCCCTCCTGCCCTAAGCCCGCTAGATGATCCCCAGCACAGCCTACAGAGAGCGAGCTGACAGAGAAGAGTGAGAACACTACGAAGTCACTTCTCTTCAGACCTCTGGTGGGTGACCCAGTCCTTGGCCCGCGGTGGCTGCTCTCTGCCCTGTGACTTCCAGCCCCTGAACTTTGCCTCCTGAGTTGAAACCTGGCGATCTCTTTGGGCCAAACCTGTTACCCAATAATCCATGCATGACTTTAGGGTGAAGCTGAGGATGGGGGGAACCCTGACTCTTCAGGACAAGAAAACAGGCAGCTCTGTTCTCCCCGCCCCTCCCTCCCAGGATGGCTGAGCAGTCTGTCCTCTAGGATATCAAAGAATTGAGAGCAGGTGGGTCGACAGGAGAAGGGCGGGTGTGGAGTGGAAGAGAGGGTCCCCGGCTGGCAGACCATGAGTTCTTCAAAGCAGGAATTATGCCCGACTGTTTCTCTCTGCATTCCTAGAGCCTAGAATTCAGTAGGCTCCTAGTGAACGAATGTTTATCAGACTCACCTGTTACAAGGGTTGGAAGCATTGAACGCGGCTTCCCTATGGTTGTGAGTTAGGAAGGACAGGGAGAATGAAGGAGGCAGGTGTTAATGGATCCCAGCTGCTGAGGATCTTGGACGGAGGGTCAAAAACAGACCCCTTAGACTTGGGCTCCACCCAGGCTGGCCCTAGGACCAGCTAAAAGGTAATGGTGCCAGGAGCTAAATGTGCAAACATGCACGACCAACGTGCCAGTCATAATGAAGCCCCACTCTGGGGAGCTGAGTCCTCACTGCCTGCAGACCCCAGAATCCATGTTGGCCGAATCCTGACGGCTCAAGACATACTTTGCATTCCCACCATCTTCTATGCCCTGGCAATCCTGGATTCTGCTTCTGATTCCTCCACCGAGGTTTGAAAAGCGCTGGGAAGCCTACCTTCCTGTAGCCTTCCATCCGCGGCGGCTGCTCCCCCTGCAAAAATGGTTTTGACGTAAATCCCAATGGGGCCATAAATGCTGTCTTTTCCTCCAACGATACTGAAGCCCAGGCCCTGGGGAAAGAAGAGAAGGTCTGATTTAGGAGTAGTATTCCACGCTTCCCATTGGGCTGATGCCTTCCAAGGACCTGCCTCAGCCCTGAACAAAGGGACTGGGAAGGAGAGAAGGTGCCTTTGGTCTCAGAGGTGTCATGGCTTAACAACAACAAAAATAGCAATACCAATGGCAGTGGTGTGGAGGCAGCCCGGGCCGGGTAGTGTCTGGAGCTTTCGCGGGAGGCTGGATGGAGACCAGCACCCTGGCTCTGTCTCTCCAGTTGGCAATCCTGGGCCAATCACCTTCTGCTTTCGTGCCTCAGTTTCCCTCCTTGTAAAATAATGATGTTACGACCTAACTCCCAGGGTTGTGTTTGACAATAAAATAACTAGCAGCAATCATAAAAACATCAACAGCAGTAATAACAGCAGTAGCTTCAGTGCCATTGCCTCTCCCACCAAAGGCCCCCCACTCCCCTTCCCAAGGACGATCCCGCCTCCAATCACGTGCTCTCCCTCCTGCACCTGCTCCATCTGCCATCACCCCAGGTGATTCCCAGGAGCCAATAAACATATCCCAGAATTGCGCAGGTGGCTCTGGGAGGAGAAACTCATTAGCTCAGGTAGTCTCAGCTGGGGAGCAGCCAGGAGGCAGCAGAGTGATGGCGGGCAGGAAGTCCAGGGAAAGGCTGAGTGAGGTCTAGGCAGGAAGAAGGGAGGGTGGGCACAGCGCCGCCTGCAGACCTGCCAGTGAATTAGTGGAACAGCCTGGCAGATGGCAGCATCACTCGGTGCCACAGGGACCGCAGGCTGTCTGCGTCTTCCTGGCGCTGTGGGGAGCCAGTGGGAGAGCCGTGGGGATGGGCAGCTGTTCTAAGCCTCTGGTGAAGGTGGCATGTGTTCCAGGATGGGCAGGGCGAATGGCGCCCGGGAGTAGCACAGGCTTAAGAAAAGGTGAGGTAGGAGACCCTCCAGGGCTCCTCCGTGGGCCCCAGCCTCGTCCTGGCTGAGACAACTGCTCTAGACTCAAAGTCTCACCCGCGCTGGGGATGCAGGATGGCATCGTGGTTAAGAACAAGGCCCAGGGGTCAGGCCACCTCGGGTCATTGCCTTGGTTCAGCTGCTCACTAACCAAGTGAGCTTGGACAAGTCCTGCAATCTCCCCGGTCCCCCGTCCGTCTTCCTATCTATATACCCACGTACACACATAGATATTTATTAGAAATAGCATCTCCCTCTGCTGCCCAGGCTGGAGTGCAGTGGCTCTATCACAGTTCACTGTGGCCTCGAGTTCCTGGGCTCAAGCAAACCTCCCGCCTCAGCCTCCTGGGCAGCTGGGACTACAGGCATGTGCCACCACACCAGGTTAATTTTTATTTTCTTTTCTTTCGGTAGAGGCAGGGTCTTACTAAGTTGCCCAGACTGGTCTCCGACTCCAGGACTCAAACGGGAGGCCTCCCAAAGTGCTGGGATTGCAGGCGTGAGCCAGTGTGCCTGGCTCCACACCGACAAAACGGAGATAGTAGGAGGATTGTTTTGGGGATCACAGGAGTTACCCTTGCAAAGCCCATAGCACAAGGCCCAGTGTTGGCCGCTGGTTTTATCGCGATTCGCTTTTGACTCTGCCTCCAGCACCTGCTGACCCTTCCGGCTCCAACTCCTCTCCCGGCTTCACTGTTAACTTGTCATCCTGTTAGTGACGAGATCTTGGGGTGTAGGTTGTATTGCCAGAGAGTGGGAAGCCTGCTTTATTTCTGAACTCATCATCCCTGCTCTGCACATGAGGATTTCCGTATCAAATGATTCATTGGCTTCTATCCCCCGGGCTTGTAAAGATTACTCCTCTGAGTAATCTGAATGTTCATTTTGTTCACATCAAGATAACAGAAACCATTTTTGGTCACCTGTGCATGAGTTTTGGTGGCCTTTACCCTTTCACCTTCTTTTGAGCACCACAAACAATTTAAAAGTCAATTTTAAAAAGTGACTCCTCACCTTAGCCTGGCCTTTCATCAGCACGATGTTGGAGATAACAGAAGCCTGGAGGCCCCCGGACGGCTGCACGAGCTGAGCTGTGCTCAGGGACCGTGTCGGCCTTGAAGTGCCCTGCAACAAGGAACCCGAGTGGACATAAGATTAGCCACACAGGAGCAGCACACGCCTCACCGGGAAGGGGAAAAGCCCAGCCATGGATAGGAACCAAGTCCTCTCTCTCCTAACTGCTGGAAGCATAACAACCAGAATGTGGGTAGTGGGGTGTGGGTCGGATTCTGGTGGGGAGGGGCTTCCTTGGTTCTAGGAACCCGCTTTGCTGAGCCCAGCCTCCCTGCAGATGAGCAGCCAAAGGGCTCACTAAGGTTTGTCAAGGAAGTAGGTCTAGGTGAACATCTGGGACAGGGCCCCATAACTGAGATCTCAGGTAGAAATTGGAAAGCCCGCTACCAAGTATGCCTTGAGACTATGTCCATCCAAGACACATTTACTGAGAACTCCCCTTGTGCCAGGCAGGAGGTGGTGGGCAAGGAGGCAGGAGCCCAAAGACTTAAAAACTCAGAATGTGGCCAGGTGTGGTGGCTCACGCCTGCAATCCCACCACTTTGGGATGCTGAGGCAGGCAGATCATGAGGTCAGGAGTTCAAGACCAGCCTGGACAACATGGTGAAACCCCATCTCTACTAAAAACACAAAAACTAGCTGGGTGTGGTGGCAGGCATGTAATCGCAGCTACCCGGGAGGCGGAGGCAGGAGAATCACTTGAACCTGGGAGGCAGAGGTTGTGGTAAGCCGAGACTGCACCACTGCACCCCAGCCTGAGTGAAAGAGCAAAACTCTGTCTCAAAAAACAAAAAACTCAGGCTGTAATTTTGGGATAGGCAGACAGGCAATTAACTATTTGTGAATGAGAAGCAGAGTTCATTTGCAAATAGTGAAGCCACTGGAAGCACCCTGCAGAGGGAAAATACAGCTTGGTGGTGAGAGCTTACACTCAGGAACCCCACTGCTGGGTTCTTCCGGGCCCTGCCCATTATCAGCTGGTGGGTGATCTTGGCTTAATGACTTAGCCATCTCTGCCTCAGTTTCCTCAGCTGTAAAAGCATGGTCCTAATGGGGCCTATCTAATAGTGCTGCTTTGAAGAATAAATCTATGTGAGTGCTTAGAACACTGCCCGACACATAGGAAGTGCCTTAGACATGTTTCGTGGTGTTACCATAAACTCCAAGACTGTTTGCTACTTTCAGCATTTCACAATTTGGAAAGAGTCTGTCTGGGGCTGAAGGCTGCGCTTCCTGATTGCCCATCAAAGCAGACACACGGGCTGTGAGTGTGGAGGCAGCTGCTTGCTCCCTGCTCTCTGATCTCGGAGATGCTGACTCCCAGGCCGATGCTGGCCCCATGACACCTGAGCAGAGGAAGCAGCAAAACCTGGGCTCTGAGCTGCCCGCATCCATATCCATCCTGCTGCTTCTAATTAGAAAACCTTGGGAAGGCCACTTAACGTCTCAGCCTTGGCCTCTGCACCTGTCAAAGGTGGACATTAACACCTCTGTTTATGTTGTACCCCTTGGCTGTACAGCTGTTTAGGTAACAAATACATGAAGCCACGTAGAACACACAGCCTCATGTCTGGCAGGCAGCGAACGTGGATTGCATGTTTTCTTTATTACTAGCATTCCCTGGATGCTAACTCCTCTTCTCTGGATTGCCCTCTCTCTTGTTGGCTTGCAACTGCCCACACCTGATGGGCTGCTGTCCCCAAAGTCACCTGGGAAACACCCAGGTCCTGTAGCTCTAAGCCACGCCCTGGCCTTTCCATCCACTGTGGATCTCACCCTCCCTCCTTCTCTTCCAGAAACACCCTTTCTGTGGTAACTCCCTCTCCCCCTCCTTTGGAGGGTTGCTATGTAGTCAACATGAAGTCACGCACGGACATCTATGGTGGTTCATTTTCTGTGCCTACTTGACTGGGCCACATGGGTGCCCATATATTTAGTCAACCATTATTCTGTGTGTGTCTATGAGGGTGCTTTTGAATGAGACAAGCATTTAAATCTGTAGCCAAAGCAGATCACCCTCCCTGAGGCAGGTGAGCCTCATCTAATCTGTTGAAGTCGTGAATAGAAAAAGACCGGCCTCCCCTGAGTAAGAAAGCATCCTTCCTGCCTGACTGCCTTTGAACCAGGACATCGGTCTTTTCCCTGTCTTCATACTCCGACTGAAAAATCAGCTCTTCCTGGGCTTGAGCCTGCTGGCCTCTGGGAGGGAGCCACACTGTTGGCTTCCCTGGTTCTCAGGCCTTCAGACTCGATTATGTCTGAACCATAGGCTGCCCGGGGTCTCCAGCTTGCCAATTCACCGTTCAGATCCTGGAACTTGCCTGCCTTCATAATCCCATGAACCAACGAATTCATTATAGTCAATCTCTCTCTGTCTCTCTCTCTCTGTATGTATGTGTCTGTCTGTCTATATACCTCTTATTGGTTCTGTCTCTGACTAATAGCGCGTCTAATTGCCTCCTAAACTTTGAGGAGTTAAGTGAGTAGAGGCAACAGTTGTGTCTCCCACTCCCGTCCCCTAACGCTGCTAATCTCCCGAAGCACTCCTTGCTGGTGGAATGTAGCCCCTCCATCCTTTTCAACATAGCCTCCCACGCAGGTACTACCGACTGATCTTCAGCCCATCCTGGCTGGCCAGGTAGGCCTCCTGTTCCCAAGGGCCTGGATCCCAACGCATGAGGCAGCAAAGACAGGAAGCTGCTTTCCCCAGGAAGTACCCACTGGCCCAATCCTCAGGGACCCAGCGCTTGCTGTGGATGACCCCAGATGTGCAGGAAACCAGGAACTGGGAAAGTTCTTGGCTCAGGGAGGCACCAGGGAAGCCATCTTCTTCTAACACTGGGACACCACACTCCCAGTTTGGGAATGAAAAACACGTTTACGCAAGGAAAGGAAGGGAAGAGAGAAATGAAATTCACTGAGCATCTACTATGTACCATGCAGGGAAACGTTGCTTGACCATGGAGCCCCCCTTGGGAGAGTCAGCAGGTGAGATGAAATGCTAACATAAATGACACTCACAAGACAGCCTGGGTGAGCACAGAGAGAGAAGCAGTGTTGCCTCCTGATGGGCGTTCGGGAAAATGTGAAGTCCACGCCTTTGGAGGGATCAGGAGCGTTCCCAGGTGAAAGGGAACCTTCGGAAGGTGTTTGAAGGCTGGGGCAGTTTCCTTTGGAGGGCTGAGATGCTACAGACAGAGGGCGCTGTGGGACCAAAAGTGGTAGCGTGCCCCACCGTGTGCAGCGGGGGTGGGGGCATGTGCAGGGTACATTGTGCTCTCCTCTGCTTAGCTCTCTGCCTGCAAGCTGACACGTGAAGTAGGAAGGCCATGGACTGAGGAGCACCCAGGGCAGTCTACGTTCTGGCCTTATAGGTTTTAAGATGTATAAACATATTCCTTTCTAAGCTTGTTTTAGGCATTAGAGGCAATGTTGGTAAAGCAGATCACTGTATTACAGGAGTGAAAAGCCTTTTTGCACAGGCTTCAGAGTCGTCAAGATCAGACTTGAAGTCCCAGCCCTGTTTCTCCTTAACAATGTGAACGTGCATAAATCCTTTAACTTGTCCAGCTGCAGCTCCCTCTTCTACCTTTTAGGAGTATGTGTGGACGAAATAAAGCGATCCACGCAAAGCCACAGTTGAGGGTGTCCTCACGTGGCCGTGTTCTGTACGTGTTAGCTCTTGGCAGCATAGACGTGGCAGCAGTTGCAAGTGCCTGGCACAAGGGGGCGCTCAATGGATGCCCATTTCTAATGCGGTTCTCTGCCCAGGGGTGGCTGTACCTGCTGGTACCTACTGAGCGAGACCCTTTCCTGTGTAGTTCTGCGGACAAAACACTGGGAAGGTCTCTTCAGACCCTGCTAGTGTTGGGCCCCTCCCTTCTCCCCCTTCTCCGAGTTTCCCTCCCTTCATTCTTACCGCAGCCTTTCCTGCTGAACAGGCCAGCTGTTGAGAGAGAGACTTCCTGTTACTGCAGAGGGAATAAGGCTGCCTGTCTGTGGATGCTGCGGATTTCTTGGTCGTTGGAAAATCACTTTCTCCCGTGCAATAGGGATTAACACCTAAACCGGAAGAGGAAAACGGCAAGACATCATTTGTGCTCTCAAAATACAAACTTCCAACTGAGAACTACACCAGCCCCCACCAACTGCCAGCCCCTCATTGGCCAGGGTCCGGGTGACTGTAAACCACTCAGCCCCTGTGCCACGTGGTGGTGGGGAGAGGTGGCCGTGGAAGACATGGGCAGCATTTTCACGACCTCCACGCATGCAATCTGTACCGCAGGGTGCAGGCAGGGCTCTCACTTCCATTTGACTTCCATTCAGTTCGGCGAGAATTGACACCAAAGGCTGCATCAGATCCAGTTCCTGTGTTTTCAATCCCAACCAAGGAGAGGAAGGAGGAAAACACAAAGGTTTCCGAGGACAGGCACAAACAGGGGAGACCCCGCAAGAACAGGGGTGGGGGAGAGCCTTCTGGCTGCCGCTCACACAGGCACATGCACACATGGAGACAACTCTTGATTCTTTGGGTATCTACAAAAATGCAAAGCGACAGGCTTCCTCTACTTTGTGGAAACCTCAGACTTCCTTTCATCCAACCAGGAACTCTACCCTGCCCCGCTACCACATCCAGCTGGGAAAACCTTCACAGATGACCTGATTGAAGTCATCATTGTCTATAACAGTGCTTCCCAACTGAAATATAATGCCAGCCACCGATACCATTTAAAATTTTCTAGCCACCACTTTTAAAAAGTGAAAAGAGGCCGGGTTCACGCCTGTAATCCCAGCACCTTGGGAGGCCGAGGCGGGTGGATCACAAGATTAGGAGTTCAAGACCAACCTGGCCAACACGGTGAAACTTTGTCTCTACTAAAAATACAAAATTTAGCTGGGCGTGGTGGCGCCTGTCTGTAATCCCAGCTATTCGGGAGGCTGGGGCAGAAGAATTGCTCGAACTGGGACCCAGGAGGAGGAGGTTGCAGTGAGCTGAGATTGCACCATTGCATTCCAGCCTGGGCTACAGAGCAAGACTCCATCTCAAAAAAAAAAAAGTGAAAAGAAATAGGAGAGATTAATTTTAATAATATATTTTATTTGGTCTGTTATATCTAAACGATTGTTCTTGCAACATATAAATAATAGGTAAAATTATTAGTGAGATATTTTACTTCCTTTTCTTCTTGTACTCAGTCTTGGAATCCAGTGTCTTTGATGCTTTGTGCACATCTCTGTTTGGATAAGTCACATTTCAAGTGCTCAAGACTACAGGTGGCCAATGCGTTGGGCAGGGCCGCTCTAGAGGCCAGGAGAGGGGCGGGGTTTGCCTCCTGTCCTGAGGGGCAGGCGAAGCTCCAGTGAATGGACAGGCTTTTGTGAAAAAGCTCTCCTAAAGGAAAAGGTAAGATTGGTGGTAGTTCAAAGGAAACAGAGGATGAAGCGGGGTTGGGTTTGCTTTTATGTTCAGGATGGGAAAGACTTAAGCTTATTTATAGGCTGAAGAGAAGATGCCACTGGCCAGGGTAGGTTGAGAAGAAAGAGGAGTGGCGTCCCTGAGGGTGTGAGATCCCTAACGGGGGATGAGGAAAGGGACAAAGACAAGGTGAAGAAGGAGAGGTTTTGGTCCGTCGGGGCTCGGACAGTGGCTGGGGAAACATGCCTCTGTGAGGACAGCTGCTCCCAGCAGCTGCCTCGGCAAGAGTAGGTGGCCTTCCCTGAGTTACAGGGACCACTTGCTCCCAGATGGACCAGGAGGGAGAGGAAGCCAGAAGATTCAGAAAACCACACATGCTGCAAAGAGAGGACACAGAATCAAGAAAGGGGGGTGAGAGGAGAGACTAGAGACCCCCTAGTGCTAAAGCTGCCTGTGTGTTATCTTTCTCAGGGGTGTTTCATAGAATGGTAGATTTCAGTGCTCCACCCAACCTGTTGATCCGTGTTTGTATGGATGGGGCCTGGGGAAACCTGTGTGTTTGTCAGCCTGTGCAGGTGACGCAGGCGGCCCACCCTCTGTCGTTCGGGACCGCTGCTGGAGTTACTCCTTACTCTGTCAGTGAGGAAATGGGAGCCCAGAGGGTTCTGGAACAGTGAAGAAAGAGTCTGAGGCATAACCCCAGCCTCCAGGATCCCAGTCTCTTCCGCTCCTCATCCCACAGCAGTGCAGAGGTGACCTGTGACTTGAAAGTGGGCAGTGGTGCATGGTTTGGGTTCAGAGGGAATGAGGACGAACAGTCTGCCGTCCTGGAATGGTTCACAGCGCAGATCAGCCAGACCTCAGAGCCACAGGAGAGTCCAGGGCAGCTGCTCAGGCCACACCCAGCTCCACCTGTGTGGCCATTCCAGTTCCCACTAGGCACTCAGATCTGCGGGGACGCGGGCCAGAGTCAGGACAGAGTGGGTTCTCCGAAACTCTACCTGGTCTGGGGTAGGTTTCAGTGCCTACTTCCACCCACTGCTCCTGATTGCTTGTGGATGCATTCCAGCCAACTAGGAAATGTATCAGAATTATCATCTCCACTGGGGGGAGTTTAAACCAGTTAAGTATAGAGTATTGAATGAGTTAATTGAAAACGTGGTTATTGCTGTAATCCCAGCACTTTGGGAGGCCGAGGTAGACTGATCCAAAGGTCAGGAGTTCCAGACCAGCCTGGCCAACATGGTGAAACCCAGTCTTTACTAAAAGTACTAAAAAAATTAGCTGGGTGTGGTGGCAGACGCCTGTAATCCCAGCTACTTGGCGGAGGTTGTGGTGAGCCGAGATCACGTCACTGCCTCAAAGACTCCATCTCAAAAAAAAATAATAATGTGGTTATTACAACCCAACGCAAAAAACAAAACAAAATGGTTTTTGAAAGGGGAGCTATATATTGTCATGATTATGTAATAATGAGTTTATAATTTAAAGTTACGTTGAATTGAAAAATGGAAAAATCCATGGAAAAGGGATGAATAACACCCTGCTAACTTCCTCATCGTTCATGAGGGGGACAATTTGGAAAATGTTATGTCAGGTATTAATTGATTAAACTTAATTGGGTAATTAGTTAAAACTTAAAGGACATCAGAAGTGGAGACAAAAATTGAATAAACCTTTCAAAATCATTATAGTAAGAGGCCAAGAACACACAAAGGGCAAAGAACCATCAAAATAGAAAGCATGGAAAGAGCTAAGTAAAAGTAAATATGATCTGAACACTAATGGCAACTATTTGAGCTTCTCTTCTTAAAAAGATGGCAAAATTTGCGTTCAAGGATGTAACCCCATATCATTTGCATGAGATTAACAAACAAAAAAAAAGACAAAAGGAACTGATTATAAATAAGTGATGCCAGAATCATTCTCTATTCATTTAGAAAAAAAAAAAAAACTACCTAGATTCTTACATCAAACCAAACACCAAAAATAAATTACAGATGATACAGTAAATTTGAGAAAAAAAGACAAATCATTTACAAATTAGAAGAATATAGAGTCACAGATCTAATAGTTACCTGGATGTGGAAGTAACTTTCACATTACAAAAGAAAAGATCAGTAAACTTGATTATATAAAGATTAAAACACCTTAATGTTAAAAAAATGAAAATAAAAACAAACTGGAGAAAGTATTTTCAACAAGTATGACATCAAATATTAATTTAGCCAAGAGGCTTTTTATAAATTAATGATAAAACCATGATTATTCCAATAAAGAATAGGCAAACTCACCAAAAACAAAATAAATAAATAAATGAAAGAATGTTTAACTTCACCTGTATGAAGAGGTGGTCTTTTAGCTGGGGCGGCCGGGGTGGGAGGGGGGCAGGGACAGGCTCTCCCTCTCTTGCCCGGACCAGAATGCAGTGGCACAGTCATGGCTCACTGCAGCCTCAACCTCCTGGGCTCAAGTGATCCTCTTACCTCAGCCTCCTGAGTAGCTGGGACCTCAGGTATTAGCCATCAGGCCTGGTGAGCTTGTTTGTTTTTTAAATTTTTTTTGTAGAGACAAGGTCTCACTATATTGTCCAGGCTGACCTCAAACTCCTGGATACAAGTGATCCTCCCCCCTCGGCCTCCCAAAGGGCTAGCATTACAGGCGTGAGCCGTGACACCCAGCCTAGGTACTTTTTTTCATCTATTTTTATCAGTGTATCAGTCAGGGTTTGGGAAAGAAACAAAAGGCACATTCAGTTGGGATTCTGAGGACAGAGTAAGGGGGCCATACACAGAAGAGCGGGCAGAGTTAGAAAATGACAAGGTCTGTTTAGGTACCAGAAGCTGTTACCCCTCAGGCTTGAAGGGGTAAAGTGGGAAAACAGCGTTACCAGAGCCTAGTGTGGGCACTGGAGCCGACAGGCCACCCTGACACGATTTATTGTCACAGGGGCGCACAGCCACTGCCAGCACTCCAGCACCAAGGTGGGGGAGCAGGGAGGAAACGCCCCGCGGCCCTCTTCCACCTGCCCGTCTTGTATTGATGCCTCTCGTTGACCGAACTCAATCAGAAGCCAGAGAGCCAGGGAGCTCCGAGGGGGTCAGCTTCCAGGGGCTGAGCAGGCCTGGCTTCAGGGCCACGTGGCCTGCACAGTCACCTGGGGCCCTGTGATTGAAGAATCCCAACTTGGTTCAAAGATTTTCTTCCACCTTTTTGAAATTATTAATATTTTTTGAATAGTAATCCTGCATTTTCATTTTACACTGAACCCTATGAACTATATAGCTGGTCTTGCATGTAAAACAAAACAGTAAAAAAACAGAATGGGTGAACGAGGAAGGGGAAGGAGAAAAACCTGTAAAGCTATAAATTGCGATAAAGCAAATATTTATTACAAATCATAATCCAGTGTGGGCTATGATTGAAGAAATAGGTGTTCATATACATTATTGAAAGAATATTAGCTACTGACATTTGGCAATATAGATAAAAAGCCTTAAACTGCGTCTATCTTTTGACCCCAAATTCCATTTTTAGAAAATCTTGCTAGAAGAAAATAAGTAAAAATTTATGATAAAAAAGCAAGTAGCTTTTAAAAAATATTTTTATTTCCAATAATAGGAAATCACTAAGGATGGCGCATCATACAACAGAATAATATGAGACTTAGAGATTTTAAGGGAGTCTCCCAAGGTCACGTAGGTCACTAGTTCTGGACGCAGGACCCGAATTCAAGTGCCTTAGCTCCCAAACGTGAGCTCTGAACCAGCCACTGCCTTCCGCATTTTCTTTGAAAGATCTCATGATTTTGTCTGAGTTTGTGATGAGATATGACTGAATGTCTGAAAATGACTGAAATACCTAATTACAGGGATTTGGTTAAGTAGATTTTATAAATATCTAACAATTGGGGGTTGGTCAACTAGATTTCATAAATTCATGCCATGAAATACCATGGATCCACTAAAAACTGGTGTACACCAAAGAGTTTCTGGTGACATGAGGTAGTTACATGTGAATAAGTGTGTGTGTGTGTAAAGGTTTTTATAGTATATGTAGGCATAGAAGGGAAATAACTGAATATGTTAATATCTGTTCTCTCTAATACTATGATTTGGTGTGATTTTAATTTTTTCAGGTTTTTCTGCATCCTTGCCTGCTTCACATTTTCTTGACTTTGTATTGGCATTCTTCGACTTTCAGCAAATAAAAATCATGAGATCTTTCCACCTCAACCTCCATCTAGTTGCAGCTGAGAGAGAGAAGCCGTCCCTGGACCAAGGAGCATGTGAGGAGGCAGAGCAGGAGGGCAGGAGTAAAGCCCCGCCCCTTCTTCCCAGCACCAGGTCTTTCCAGCATGGGACCTGGAGCCATGAAGGGAGCTGGCTAGACTGCACAGAGCTCGAACAGCCAATGCAGAGGCCCCTGGCTAGCCAGAGCATGCACACACTGTGAAGAAGGTGAGCACACTCCAACGCTGGTTTAGTACAACTGGACCAGAAGAAATCCACCCTCCTCCCGATATTCCTGCTACCCAGGACCAGCTAAGCCCTGTTCCTGAAGACGTGTTGGGGAGACACTTACTGGTTGAGTTGCTGCGTGCCCTTTGGTGGCAGGCTTTAGGAAACAGGAAGTTACTACTTTGTGCTTCTAGTTTTCCAGGCTTTTCTCGAGAGGATGCTGTGGAAGATTCCTGCAAAACAATTGCCGTCTTTTTATTCAGCAACCGTGCTTAGCCAAATTGGATTTTGACACTGACCATGGGAGTGCTCAGATGGTCTGTCTCTCCTACCAAATGATAAGCACCGTAAGAGCGGGGATTTAGAATCTCCATCCTCCATTCACTCGTAGACATACATTCATTTGTTTAATTGCAAATACCGACTGAATAAATTACATTAATATTAAGCTAATGCCACACAAATTGAATGAATCATCAGCTATGACAGGTCAGGTTCTTTGTTAGGCATTGTACATGCGGCTGTGACCAAGACACACCGGGTGTTGATCTTGGAGAAAATGCATTTTAGTGAAAGATGACTGACAATAAACAAGCAAAATAAAGGTGAAGATAATTACAGAGAATAATAAGTGCTATGAAGAAAAGAACTAGAGAGTGATGAGGATAGGGAGCCTGGCAGGTGTTTTCGAGAGAAGGATTGAGCAAGTTACATTGTTCTCACATATCTGGCACATAACAGACACAAATATTTGTTGAATGAATGTTATATTAATGGATTTCTTAATATTGAACTGTCCATGCATTATTAATGGTATTATAATTTTACAACATTGCTGAATACTATATGCAAATATTTAATTTAGGACTTTTAAAAATCAATATTGTTAAATGTGCTTATGGTTCTCTTATCCTTTTTCTATCTTGCTATTCAATCAAATGTATGCGTTAATTTATTACGTATCTCTCTTCATCCTGGATTTTTAGGGATGGGTGGAGGGATACAGCCTGATAATGAGGATGATAGTGTTAATTACTTTATCTTTCTGAAACTGTTTTCTGATTGTTATTCTATTGTATAACTTTGTTCACCACAATGATCTTGACTTAATTCTGGAGTTACATTGGTTTTGTTACTCACTACCATAATCTTTGCGTGTGTTGGCACATTCTGTGTGTGTGTATATACACACACAGAGAAAGAGAGAGAGTGAGAGAGAGAGAGAGAGAGAGAGAGAGGGAGAGAGGATGGAACAGGGTCATGCTGTGTTGCTCTGGAATGCAGTGGTGTGATCTCGGCTCACTTTAGCCTCGACCTCCTGGGCTCCAGAGATCCTCCCACCTTGGCCTCCTGACTAGCTGAGACTACAGATGCGTGCCAGCATGCCTGGCTAATTTTTACATATTTTTTTAGAGACGGTGTTTCACATCATGTTACCCAGGCTGGTCTTGATCTCCTGGGCTCGAGTGATCCTCCTACCTCAACCTCTCCAAGTGTAAGGATTATAGACGTGAGCCACCATGCCCAGCCAATCAGATTTTCTTTGCTCTCCTTTTATACTAATAATTTAGAAAAAATATTTTAGAGTATGCAGTATGTGAGCAGTATATTAAATAACATACTTAGATTCATTTCTATACCAGGGTCAGTAATGAAACAGAAAACATGACTCTTTCTCATCTAAGATGGGATTTTGAGACAACTTTTACTTTCTTCCTTCTCCTGGGATTTTAGGGATGGATATAGGGATAGAGACTGATAATGTGGATGATGGTATTCATTACTTTATTTCTCTTCTGAAGCTGTTTTCTGATTGATTGTTATTCTATTTTATAACTTGTTAGCCACGATGATCTTGAGTTAATTCTTGAGTTATACTGGTTTTACTATTCTACCGTAATTCTTTTGTGTGTGTGTGTGCATCCGTGCGCATGTGTGTTTTCTTTCAGGAAAGTTCTCTGAATGTTTGCATGTCTAGGAATGCCTTTCTGTGGTTGTCACATGTGAATGATTGGCTGAGCATAGAATCTTTGGATATTGGTTACTCAACCTGGAAACTAGATGGTTTAAATGCTTTCTGGGACTTAGTGTTACAGGGTAGAGTTTGTTAGAGACATCAAAACTCTATTATAACTCTATCCTAACTGACTTGACTGCCTTTCTTAGAAACCAGGCTTAGCAATGCCTGGTTAATTTCATGTGCCAATAGTTTGCAGAAAAAATCCACCCAGTGCATTCTCCAGAGCAGAGGAAGGATCTACGCTTGCCTTTCGCTGTATGCCAAATAACCCACCCTCAGCTCCAGCCCCTGCCACTGTGAGCTGGTAGGTAATGAGGGCTCGACTGGAATCTTCCCCTCATTCCCTTGGCTTTTCCCTCTTATGTGGCCAATGGCAGGCTAATGAGCCCTTCCCTCAATCCAGTCTCACCTGCACTTTGTCGTGCAGAAAGTTCTCATGAGTTCCAGAATGTGTCGGCCCCTTTCCATGGTTTCCTGTTTCTGACATGCATTTCCCCCTATTTGTATATTCTTTTTGAATTTTGATAGAAATTTCTAACAGGAGGAGGGGTTAATCAAGTGTACTCTGTAGCCATCTGGAGCCAGAAGTCCACTCAGTCTTTTTGAAAAAGATTGTATCCAGTTCTGACACAAGGGGATCCTGCAAGAAACCACATGTCAAACCCCTTGTATTTCCATAAAAGTCAATGTTTAAAACGGGAGAATTCATCCTGAGGGACTCCTAGATGATCATTTTCCTTTTCAGCGGCAGATGGTGCTACATTAACTTGGAGAAAATTTCCTTCTCTAACCAGGATAACCAGGGAATTCTTTAACAGGGGAGAAAGCAGTGACTACATAGAAGGTATTTTAATTCGGTTGAATTCTTAATATTCTGTATTTCCAGAACTTAGCATAATGACTAGTTCTCGGAATTCATTGCTTCATAAAACACAATATTAAAAAGATATTTCTTAGTTACAATGGACTGACAAGGTAATGTCCTGATTCTAATTTCAAGATCTCCCTCTACCATTATTTTCACTTCTGCATGCAATGCAGTGAGACTATGAAAGTAAAAAACAGAATATGATTTCATTAATTTTTTAGGGTCCGTTGAACATAAGGGAGCCTGGTAAAACAGCCAGTTGGTCTACTCATCCCAGCAAGCCTTATTCGCAAACTACCTTTGCAATGGATATTTTATCTCAAATATCTAGCCACATGAGCATCAATAAGCAAATGATGTATACACAATACATGGAATACTAAGCACCTTTAAAAATGGTAAAGAGGCTGGGTGTGGTGGCTTACACCTGTAATCGCAGCTCTTTGGGAGGCCAAAGCGGGAGGATCACTGCAGCTCAGGAGTTCAAGACCACCCTGGCCAATGTGGCGAAACTCCATCTCTACTAAAAATACAAAAAAAAAAAAAAAACAAAAAAACCTAGCCAGCATGGTGGCATGTACCTGTAGTCCTAGCTACTTGGGAGGCTGAGGCAGGAGAATCATGTAAACCCAGGAGGCGGAGGTTGCAGTGAGCCAAGATAGTGCCACTGTACTCCAGCCTGGGCGACAGAGTGAAATTCTGTCTCAAAAAAAAAAAACGTTTGTAAAGAGTTGTTGTGATACAGACATACCTGTGTTATCATAGCAAGTTAAAAAACAAAAAGATCATATAGAATGATGATGACTGACTACAATCATGTAAAATATACATAGAAAAAGGGCTGGAAATAAATACACCAAAATAGTAACACTCATTCATTTAACAAATGCCTATTAAGTACTTACTCTGTACCAGGCACTATTCCAAGTACTGAGGATGTGGCAGCAGACATGAAACACAAGGTCCTGCTCTCATGAATTAGCAAGCGTGTGTTTGGGTGATGGGATTATGGATACTATATTTGTTAACACCTTTCTGTATTTTCTATATTTTCCATAGTGAGCATGTACTACTTTTAGAATCAAACCAAAAATAAATGATTACTTTTACATTTATTTCCATTGCCACACTGGTAGACTTAAAGCCTGTTTATTTTTAAATGCCTTTCTTTTAATCCTCTTTGTAAGTCCTGAGTCCATGGCACAATTTGGAAATTCCTTGGCCTGTAAAGCCAATTGATAGCAGGAGAATCAAAGGAAGTGGAGCCTCCCCTGGCCCCACCCGCCCAGATCAGCTATAAATACTTAATGCCTTGTTAGAGGGAAAACTTTCTCTGGGAGTTTCAATGTTGGCTGCAGAAGGCCTTATTCAAAGACACTGAACCAACTGGGTCCCCATTTGGCCCCTCAGTTCTCCACATTTCAGTGACTCATTCTCTGCTTTCCATGGCGTCCAGGAACAGCGATCCCAGTTTCCACATGCAGGTACAAGGCTATGCAGATAAGCCCTTCTTCCTTCACCAGTCTGTATCCTCCAACCAAAGCCATCTCGGACACAGATGACAGAAGGTTGTTCCCTTCCCACTGCCATGCAGCTAGTCTCTGAACTAGCTGGGGGCTCCAGTCAGGTGCATCTAACTAGGCTACGATCAAGTTCTTTGACAGCGTGAAATTGATGCGCTTCACTTCAACATGGCCATGGTGTGAATTGGCTCATTAGATGGCTACTACCATAGGAGAGAATAGAAATGTACTATCATGACCCAAGATGAGGTCTAAGTAGCAATTTTCTAACCAACACATATAAAACCATATGGCTTCTAAAGGTTCCTGAAACAGAGGCAAGGCACACATTTTTGGACCTTGTATTTTCTCGACACCAACAAGGGCTGAGAACTTATCTATACTCTGGGACTATTTCAAGTTACTGTTCAAGTTAAATGGTTTCTTCATCAGAAATGAGCAGTAGAGAAAGGGTCATGAGACCAGCAGCACTAAATCTCTCATGACTCTGAGCTTGTCAGTTGTCTGGGCTCAGTTTCCTTTTTAAGTAAAGCTGAGGGGGTGAATGAAACAATTTCTATAATCACTTTCAGCTCTCTACTTTTAAATGTAGCTGATGGTTATGTTTAAAGGGCACCTCTCTCAAATGATCACATGTCGGAACATCTTACATAAGAACAAAGCATCTGGTTTCTCTCTGGCAAGTATGTCCTGGGTGGAGAGGCTTCTCATCAAAGGAGTCTCTGTAGGAGCCCCACGAATATCTGTGCAGTGTGACTCCCTCCCAGCACACAGAACAGAACTCTTCTGTTCCTGCTCCCAAGGTGGGGCTGCTCTCAGGGAGGAGGATTTGTCATTGAGGTCAGAGGCTGTCAAAGTCTTTTCCAAACACATTTCCCCTCTTCTCATCAGAGACTGTGGCCCTGGGTAGCAGTTCTGTGGGTGACACACCCCGTAATTACCTGGGTAGCAGTCTCTCCATCTGCCAGTCCCCATGGTGACTGAGTGGGAAATGGGGCCAACTGTTCAGAGAGCTCTTTAAATATTTTTTCCAAAGTCAGGATTGGTCATGTAACTAGTAGGACTAAACAGTCAACTCCGAGAAATGGGGGAAAAAACAGCAACAAACAAGAATTTCATGCACCCAGGAAATAAACCCATAATGAAGATGGAGAATTCTGGGGCGGTGTGTCCTGCAAACAAGGTAATTCTAAAGCCTGAACTTCTCCCCAAAGATCAACACAATTCCATTGTTCTGTTAGGATCGTTTGTTTTGTATGTAGCCAGCCCTGGCTGACATCACTGGCATTGCTGATGGAAGCCTGATGCTTCTGGAGTTTGCTGACTGCATTCCCTTCCATCCAAATCTTACCATTTTCTCTTTGAACTGAGATGCCATAGCTGCTCCCGTCTAAGGGAACCACAAAATAGAATTCAACTGTCCTCCTGATTGACGCTTGTTTCCTGTGGTTGAATTGATCATGCAGCTACAGGCTTTGATCTTCAAGTCATGAGGATAAACAAGCAGGCCCTGGCGGATTTGTTCTGGGATGGCCACATGTCATGTGGGATGATGAGGCCACAGACCTCCTGATACGGAAGGGAAGGTTGGGAACCAGAAATCTAAAACTTCTCCTCAAGTTCTTACTCTCTGTCCACTGTATGACTGTAGTTCCCAACTCCTTATAAGCTTACCTTCTCAAACTACCCCAGCACACCCATTCCTACTGCCTATGGCATAGCTCAGGATATTTGTTTTAGATTGGACTATTCTTAATACAGAGCCCTAGGGGGTATTGAAAACCTATTTAAAAATTTTTTTTGACAAATGGTGCTGGGACAACTAGATATTTACATGCAAAAGAGTGAAGCTGGACCCCTTTCTCACACCATATACAAAAAGGAACTCAAAATAGATCATAGATCTACATGTGAGAGCTGAATATATAAAAGTCTTAAAGAAAATATAGGAGTAAGCCTTGGGTTGGATTAGCAAGAGCCTTCTTCAATGTGATACAAAAAGCACAAATGACAAAAGACAGATAAATGAGCTTCATCAAAATTTAAAACTTTTGTGCCTCAAAGGACACCATCAAGGAAGTGAAAAAACAACCTACAGAAATGGGAAAAATATTTGCAAATCGTACATCTGATAAGGACTTGTGTATCTAGAATATCTAAAGAACACTTACCATTCAAAAATAAAAAGACAACCCAATTTTTAAAAATAGGCAAAAAGTATGAATAGACATTGTTACAAATGATATATAAGAAATCTAGAAGCACATAAAAAGATATGCAACATCATTAGCCTTCAAGGAAATGGAAATCAAAGCTGCAATGAGATGCCGCTCACACACACTAGTATGGCTATGATCACATCCACTTCATACCTGCTAGTGTAAGGAGGATATGATAAATTTGAACACTCTTACACTGATGGTAGAAATGTAAAATGGAGCGGGGGGGGGGGTTGGAAAACAGTGTCAGTTTTTCAAAAAGTTAAATATGGAGTTGACATATAATCCAGCAGTTCCATTCCTAGGTATATACCCAAGGGAAGTAAAAACAAACAATCACACAAAAACTTGTACAAAAAAGTTCAAAGCAGCATCATTCATCCAAAACATAGAAACAACCCATGTTCATTAGCTGATAAATGGATGAATAACATGTGGTATATCCATATAATAGAAGATTGTCAAAAGGAATGAATTAATACAATAATACATTAAAATGAATGAACAAATACATTCTACAACTCTTGAAAACATTAGATGAAACGAAAGAAGCCAATCACAAAAGACCACATATTGTGTAATTCTATGTATATTTTATATTTGTCCAGAATAAGCATATCTACAGATGGAAAGTGGATTAATGGGTAATTAGAGGTAGGGCAGGAATGAGGCGTATAAGGAGTAACAGCTAATGGGTAGGAGGTTTCTTTTTGGGGAGACAAAAATGTTCTAAAATTGGACAGTGGTGTGGTTGCACAACTCTGTAAATATACAAAAAACCATTTAACATTACACTTTAAATGGTTTAACTGCGTGGTGTGTGAGTTAATATCTTAATAAAACCCTTAAAAAATAGAATATTCACTCATCTATCCCTAATTTCCCTGCCTCCAATCTTTTCTCCCTTAAATTCCTCTGCACCTTGTTGCCAGCATAATATAAAAATGCAAATACTACCTATGAGACTTTCTGATTAAAACTAAAGGCTCTGTCTTTCATGAATTCAGTACCAAATCCAAAGCCCTCGGCATGTCATTCAACATCCTTCCTCCTCGGACACTACCCAGATAGACCCAAATCTCCACTGCACCTTGTTAGTCCACTTTCTACCAGTGGATCCTGGTATTTCCTGCCCTGTTTGTGAAGTTCCCCACCCATTCTCCCCTTATCCTTCTGGAATCAATTTAGAATTGATTGATAGAACCTTTGTAGTGATGTCCGCAGACTAATAGCTGTCTCCTGAGAAAACCATGGACTTCTCTGCCAATCAGACCCTAGAAAGAGTTAAAATCTCCATGGTTGTCTCCCGTTGTTTTAATACGTGATAGGACCAGTTTTTCATTGCTCTTCATCTTGACTCATCTTACATGTTTTTCCAAACACATTCCAGAATTATGTTACTTAGTTAAGAAATTATTCATGTTAATAATTTGGGGGAAGGTCCTCTTTAAAAAAAACTTAGGTGATGTTAAAACGACTGGCTATTTTTTTCCGGGAATAGTGCCTGTATTTTTATTTACCTAATAGTAATGACCCTTAGTCAGGGTTTTCATTACGTTGGTTCCAGTGGGGTTTTTGAAAGGAGTGAGCAAAGTAAAATATGCAATTACTATCAACAGCCCTAAGACCCCCAGTTAGTCTACAGTAGTGCCAAGCTATTTTCCAAATATTCCTCAGTTCTGTCATTTTTTTTTCTATAAATTTGTTATAGAAGCTAACTGGACAAGGTACACAAAGATGTTTTTACAAAGATGTATATCATTGCATTGTTTGTAATAGAGAACATGGAGAAGGGGCATTCAATGACAGGGAAATGATTAAAGGTGTCATGGCAAGAGACTCCCACGTCTGGCAGTATAGCGGATCTTTCTGCTAAATAAAAGTAAAGGAGCCAAGGTGGGAGGATTGCTTGAGGCCAGGAGTTCAAGACCAGCCTGGGCAAAAAAGTGAGATTCATCTCTACAAAAGGTTTTAAAAATTTTGCCAGTGTGGTGGTACACACCTGTAGTTGTAGCTACTTGGGAGGCTGAGGTGGGAGGATCACTTGAGCCCAAGAGGTTGAGGTTGCAGTGAGCTATGATCACACCACTGCATCCCAGCCAGGTCAACAGAGAGAGGCCCTGTCTCTAGAAAAACAAAAATAAGTAGAAGTATTGCATGGGATGTAAATGTATCAATAAAATAACAAATGGGTAGGGAATACCTGGAGGTCAAAAAGTAAATAAAAGCTGTACCACCAGCTTTTCTGAGAAACAAGCAGAGCCCAGAAGCTGGAGGTTGCTCTGAGATAATTTAATGAACTGGTTGAACCTGAACTTTGTCTTTCATAGCCTTATGGGATATAGGGAACAGAAGGGAAATCCCGGTTCCTTCCTAGGAAGGAGAGTTTAACAGGATACTTCTCCTGGATAAAAAGGGAGCCCCAAAGGATTATGTCCTCATTTTAAGTATGAACTGGAAATAAATCTATCCCACCCCTCAAGAAATGCATGAAAATAGTCAATCTGGAAACAACCCTGAATGGAAGAAGGAAAATCTTCCCTCCAGAGGAATAATAATTACGAGATGGCTTTGCCAAGAGTTGACAACCCTAATTAATACATATGAGTATCTTTTTAAAGCTTCTAGATAATAATTTAGTTTAAAATGGTTCTAGGCTGGTGGTGCCCCACTACCTGGCAGAAACAAATTTGAGTCTTCTCTGCAGAAACCAGCTTTGACTTAGGTCACAAAACTTCCCACAAAATGACAAAAAATATGAACTGTCACAGAAAAAAAGTCAAAACAAAACAAAACATAAACCACACATTGAAACAAGGCCCTAGGTCAGGAGTGGTGGCTCCCACCTGTAATCACAGCACTTTGAGATGCTGAGGTGGGTGGATCACTTGAGGCCAGGAGTTTGAGACAACCTGGTGAAGCCCCATCTCTTTTTAAAATACAAAAAAAAAAAAAAAAAAAAGAAAAGAAAAACTTAGCCGGGCATCGTAGCTCATGCCTGTAATTCCAGCTACTCATGACGTTGAGGCATGAAAATCACTCGCACTCAAGAGGCAGAGATTTCAGTGAGCTGAGATCGTGCCACTGCACTCCAGCCTAGGTGACAGAGCAAGACTTTGTCTCAAAACAAAAAACAACGTCCTAAGAGAGAGAACTACAAGGAGCAACACACCATAATCAGACCTGTAAAGACTTCCAATTATGGAATTCAGAGACACAGAATACAAAACAAATGTATTTAATATTTTTAAAACATAAAATAAGTGACTGGGAAATTTGAGTAAAGAGAAAATAAGGTTTCCCAACAGACTTGAAAAAGAAGCACAATGTTTTAAAAAATTATTCATATTAAAAATTAAGTAGATGGATAAAGAATGTATTAGATAGTGCTGAAGAGAGGATGAAAGAATTGGAATATCTATCTGAAAAAATACTCAGATGGCAACATTAACAAAATATAAAGAGGTGAAGAAACATCTAAGATAGAGTGACAAAGCCTAACATCTAATCAGAGTTCCAGAAGAAGGGAATAGGAATAATGAGGTAGAAGTATACTTCATGTAATAATTGAAAATCTTTCAGTCCTGAAGAAATGCATCAATTTATGAAACCAAACAAATCTCAAACCAGATAAGTAAAAAGAAATTCATACCTAGATAGTTCTTAGTGAAACTGCAAAACACCAAAATATAGAAGATTTTAAAACAGCCAGAGAGAAGACAGATTAACTTCAAAAGGGCAAAAATCAAACTTAAATCTCACTTCGCAACAGCAATTGTATAAGTCAAATAGCAGTGTAATAATTAATTCAGTGTAACCATCAACATAGAATTGTATACCAGCTAAAATATCTTCTAAAAATGAGTAAAATAAAAATCTTTACAGAAAGAAAAAAAAAAAATCCCAAGGGAGTTTGCCACCAATATACTCTCACAAAGAGAAATTCCAAAAATATTTTTTTCTTTAGAAAGAAGAAAAATTCAAGTTACCCTGTGAGGCAAAGAATGATGATTAAAAGAAAGAGTTGATATTCAGGTAAATCTAAACAAAAAGTGACTGTTCGAAGTAATAATAATATGTCGTGATTTTACAAATAAAAATGGAGCAATTTACCCATTAACAAAAGGATATAAGCCAGGAAAACATACTATTGGAGTGAAAATACTCAATGGTTTTTCTGTTATTCAGGAAGAGGGTAAAAGTATAAATTCATAAATTTTACACTTTGAAAGCCTTCATATACATGCCAAATTTTCTGAGTTCACCATAAAATCAGGTATGGTGGCTCCCATCTGTCTGTAATCCCAGTACTTTGGGAGGCCAAAGCAGGCAAATCACTTGAGCTCAGGAGTTCGAGACCAGCCTGGGCAACATGGTGAAACCCTAACTCTACTAAAAATACAAAAATTAGCAAAGTGTTGTGGCAGGCACCTATAATCCCAGCTACTTGGGAAGCTGAGGCAGGAGAATCACTTGAACCCATGGGGCAGAGGTTGCCGTGAGTGGAGCCTGCACCACTGCACTCCAGCCTGGGTGATAGAGTGAGACTCTATCTCAAAAAAAAAAAAAAAAAAAAAAAATTACAGAAACAGAATTAGAAACAGAATCAATAGAGGAGAGAAAGAAAGTGAGAAACTTTCAGTGAAAAGACAAGAAAGGAGAGAATAAAACAGGGAAAATGGAATAAATATTAAACGTAAAATAATTTTATGTACAATTTAAGAGGTTAAATGATTATAAAGATAAATATGATTTTAAAGATCATTTTCAATAATTTTAAATATAATAAAAATAATTTTGAAGCGCTCCATCCAAGAGGCAAAGATTGTCAAGATGCGTTTACATTGTAAATCCAACCATAAACCATTTAACAGGTAAAACATAACACAAAAAATTCAAAAAGCAAAAGTCATGCACATACACATTCACACATACATATGTAGGTGTGTATGTGCAGTTGAAAACAAAAGAATACAAACTAGACAGAAGTAGATAAATATAGACATAGACAGATAGGTAGGTCGATAGATAGCTCAGACAACCGCTAATGAAAATAAAGCTAGTACCACTTTATAGACAAGGTAGTTTCAAACAAAAAAATTAATAGAGATAAACTCAGGATATAAGTTATAACTGCTTTCAATCATAAAGAATATATATAAGAGTTATTTATGACAAACCCATAGCCAATATCATACTGAATGGGCAAAAACTGGAAGCATTCCCTTTGTAAACCAGCACAAGACAAGGATGCCCTCTCTCACCACTCCTATTCAACATAGTATTAGAAGTTCTGGCCAGGGCAATCAGGCAAGAGGAAAAAATAAAGGTATTCAAACAGGCTTAGAAGAAGTCAGATTGTCTCTATTTGCAGATGACATGATTGTATATTTAGAAGACCCCATCGTCTCAGCCCCAAATCTCCTTAAGCTGATAACAACTTCAGCAAAGTCTCAGGATACAAAATCAATGTGCAAAAATCACAAGCATTCCTATATACCAATAACAGACAAACAGCCAAATCATGAGTGAACTCCCATTCACAATTGCTACAAAGAGAATTAAATATCTAGGAATACAACTTATAAGAGATGTGAAGGACCTCTTCAAGGAGAACTACAAACCACTGTTCAAGGAAATAAGAGAGGACACAAACAAATGGAAAAAGATTCCATGCTCATGGTTAGAAAGAATCAATATCGTGAAAATGGCCATACTGCCTAAAGTAAGCTATAGATTCAATGCTATCTCTATCAAACTACCATTGACTTTCTTCACAGAATTGGAAAAAAACACCTTAAATTTCATATGGAACCAAAAAAGAGCCTGCATAGCCAAGACCATTCTAAGCAAGAAAAACCCAAAGCTGGAGGCATCATATTATTTGACTTCAAACTATACAACAAGACTACAGTAACCAAAACAGTATGGAACTGGCACCAAAACAAAGATATGGACCAATCGAACAGATCAGAGGTTTCAGAAACAACGCCACACACCTACAACCATCTGATCTTTGACAAGCCTGACAAAAATAAGCAATGGAGAAAGGATTCCCTATTTCGTAAATGGTGTCAGGAAAACTGGCTAGCCATATGCAGAAAGCTGAAACTGGATCCCTTCCTTATACCTTAAACAAAAATTAACTCAGGATGGATTGAAGATTTAAACTTAAGACCTAACAACATAAAAAGCCTAGAAGAAAACCTAGGCAATACCCTTCAGGACATAGACACGGGCAAACACTTCATGACTAAAACACCAAAAGCAATGGCAACAAAAGCCAAAATAGACCAATGGGATCTAATTAATCTAAAGAGCTTCTGTGCAGCAAAAGAAATACCATCAGAGTGAAGAGGCAACCTACAGAATGGGAGAACATTTTTGCAGTCTACCCATTTGAATAACTGAATGACCCATCCCATGCTTTCTGACAATACCACGATTAATTATGAGGCATTTAAAAATGTTAACTGGAAAGATGGAAAACAGATGAGTTGCTGCTAGAGGTTAAGGATGTGGGAAGAAGGGCGGGGTGTGACTCTGAAGGGTGGCATTAGGGAGGTCTTAGAGGGAGCACTTTGGTATCTTGGCCGAAGTGGAGGTTACAAGTGATAAAATAGTATAGAACTACACATGCACTGCAGCAATGTCACATTTGTGGTTTTGATGTTTTACTATGGTTGTGTAAGATGGAAACAATTGTGAAAAATATCCAGAATCTACAAAGAAAAACAAATTTACAGGAAAAAAACAAACAACCTCATCAAAAAGTGGGCAAAGGATATCAACAGACACTTCTCAAAAGGAGACATTTATGCAGCCAACAAACATACGAAAAAAAGCTCATCACTGGTCATTAGAGAAATGCAAATCAAAACCACATCTCATGTCAGTTAGAATGGCGATCATTAAAAAGTCAGGAGACAACAGATGTTGGAGAGGATGTGGAGAAATAGGAATGCTTTTACACTGTTGGTGGGAGTGTTAATTAATTCAACCATCGTGGAAGACAGTATAGCGATTCCTCAAGGATCTAGAACTAGAAATGCCATTTGATCCAGCAATGGCATTGCTGGGTATATACCCAAAGGATTATAAATTGTTATATTATAAAGACATATGCACACATATGTTTATTGCAGCGCTGTTCACTATAGCAAAGATTGGAACCAACCCAGATGCCCATCAATGACAGACTGGATAAAGAAAATGTGGCACATATACACCATGGAATTCTATGCAACCATAAAAAAGGATGAGTTCATGTCCTTTGCAGGGACATTGATGGAGCTGGAAACCATCATTCTCAGTAAACTAACACAAAAACAGAAAACCAAACACTGCATGTTCTCACTTATAAGTGGGAGTTGAACAATGAGGACACATGGACACAGGGAGGGGAACATCACACACTGGTGACTGCCGGGGGCTGAGGAGACTGGGGAGAGAGAGCATTAGGAGAAATACGTAATGCAGATGACGGGGTGATGGATGCAGCAACCACCATGGCACGTGCATACCTACGTAGCAAGCCTGCATGTTCTGCACATGGACCCCAGAGCTTAAAGTACAATTAAAAAAAAAGAATATATAACAATTCTAAATGTGTTCACACCTTATAACATAGCCTCGTAATGCTGAAATAACTAAAAGGAAAATCTAGCATGAGATTTTTAACTGACTCCTTAAGAAAGTGATACATTAAGCAGACAAAAAGCCATAGGTTAATAGCGGTATACAATGTCTCTTTAAACATAAATAAAATACAAAAATAATCTAATAAGGAGTCATCAAATAATTCTCAACAATTCTGAATAACAATAACAATAACACAATTATTTATAAGGCACTTAAAAATGTTAACTGGAGAGACAGAAAACAGATGAGCTCTTGCTAGAGGTTAAGGACGGTGGGAAGAGGGGCGGGGTGTGACTGAAGGGTGGCATTAGGCAGATCTCAGTGGTGAGGGAGCACTTTGGTATCTTGGCTGAAGTGGAGGTTACAAGTGATGAAATAGCACAGAACTACACACACCCTGTAGCAATGTCACATTTGTGGTTTTGATGTTTTACTATAGTTACGTAAGATGGAACCAATTGGGAAAACTGGGTGAAGGGACTTCTCTGTACTATCTTTGCAACTTCTTGTAAATATGTAGTTACTCAAAAAGAAAAACGTTTTGATTTTTGTTTTCAAGGTAACTGGAAAATAACTACATATTTGAAAATACAGAAACATAATTCCAAATAAGTTATAGGTCAAAGAAGAAATCATACTGACAATTTTAAAGCACTTAGAACTGAATGATAATAAAATTTTACATATTAAATCCTATGGAATTCAGCTAAAGATAAAACAGTACTTACAGGAAAAGTTATCATCTCAAGTGCTTATATTAAAAAGGAAGAAAAGATGAAAATGGGCTAATCATCAAAGAAAGTAGAGAAAATCATAAAGATAACAAAAATTATGAAATAAAAATACACATTCAATAGGGGGATTGATAAAATTAAAAGCTGGTTCTGTGAAAAAATTTTAAAATACTGATGACACTCCAGCAAGGTCACCCAAGACAAAAACAAGAAAGAAAACACAAATGAAATGAGGGTTGAAAGAGGACACAATTACAGATACCGTAAAGATTAAAAGATGATTAAGATATTACAAATAACTGTATAGCATAGATTTGAACAACTAGATGAAATGAGGAGGTTCTGAGGAAAATAAACTGTATCAAAATCAACTCAAGACAAGGAAACTTTTATATACCTGTAAAAATTAAAGAAAAAGAGTGCTTTTAACTCTTTCCACAAAGAAAACGCCAGTATCAGATGGGTTTAAACAGTTAAGTTCTACAAATCATTGAAGAAACAAATAATTCCATGCTTAGAATACAGATTTCAGAATACAGATACAGAGAAACCACACCCTGCATTTTAGAAGGCTAGCAAACAGTTACCTGGCAAGGAAAAAGAAAACATTGATACCAGTAAAAGAGATGAGCATGGTTATCAGTGTGAGGTTAGTGTAACCTCGAAGCCAGTACAGGAGAAAAATTCCAAGGCCATCACCCTCATGAACATAAAAATTACAGATAAAATCACAGTCGATTGAATCCAGGGATTCAAAGATTTGTTGAACATTGGAAAATAAATGAAATCACTTACCACTTTAACAGATTAAGGGGAAAAATGATCTTAAAAGAGCACAACAAAGTGTATCAATTTATTTTACATGCTCTGGAAAAGGCAGAAAAAGACAGAGAACAGAAAGTGGTTGCCAGAGGTTAGGGGTGGGGAGATAGGGTACCGAAGAACAGTCTAAGGGAACTTCCGGATGTGATAGAACCAACTCTTCTGTTTCCTGATTGCGGTGGTGGTTCCACGACCCTGCATGTGTTAAAACTCATAAAGCTCTAAGCTAAAAAACATAAAAGTCATTTTTACAGTACGTTAACTTATACATTTAAAAAATTAAAAGAAAGGGGGTTTGAAGAAACAAAACCATGATTATTAATAGATATGATTATCTAGAAAATAAAAATATATGGACAAAAGATTTGTGAAGAGCTTGAAAATGCTGAATACAACCACAATGAACAAAAATAAATTGCAGTTCTAGTCTGGGAAGATGGGGTTGACAGACTTTTTCCTATTTCTCCCACTAAGTACAACTAAAAACTCTAGATATTTGATTTTAAGTAAACATAAGAAGACTCTGAAAGGCAGAGAGAAGATAGATCAGATAGAAACCTTGGTACCCAAGGAATGACAAGATGACTTCTCTAGGAATTCTTTTCGCCTCATATATTCCAGAATTGTAGCTGGCAACCTGAAATCGCCAGCAGGTACAGACAAAAATAATAATAATAAAAAAAAAAGCCAAAACGAAAGTCTAATCTCTCTTGCCAAATGACCACGGAGGGACTGTTCAACAAGACAGAATATTAGACAATAACTGCTCCACTCCACCATAGAAAAATGAGGCCCCGTCCTACTCATGCCAGCAGTGGCTGGCAGTGGGTGAATGGGAAACCCAGACTTCCATCCTTCCCAGTTGGTAACAAGCTACTCCAACCTGGCTGTTGGGGTAGTGCAGAGAGGGCTGAGTAGAGTGATGGGACTTTCATCCCTGCCATAAGGTAAAAAGCCCTTTTCACCCACAGTTTGAGTTGGAAACATGTGGAGAACTGTAAGTCACATCTCTACACAACATTAACGAGAAGTCCCTCCCCTTGGGTGTCAATGAAGACTAAATGGGGAAGCTGGACTTCTGCCTTCACCTGGTAGGAACAAAGTGGTGGTCCCTTCCCCACACTGGCAAGAACAGTGTCAACAGCAGCTAAAATGGAAGATTTAAATAAGATCCAGGGCCTCATAACAATTTTTAAGGGTCCAGGATTCAATTAAAAATCACTAATCATACCAAAGCCCGGAAATATTTTGAACAGGGCGGAAGAAAAACCATCATTAGATACCAACACTGAGATGATAGAGATACGAGAATTACCTGACAAAGATTAAGGCAGCTATCATAAAATGTTTTAAATAAGCAATTATAAACAACCTCAATGAAAAACAGGGAAAGTTTTAACAAATAAATAGAAGATATAAAGAACCAAGAGTAAACCTTAGCACAAAAAAATGTGGGAGTATAAATTAGTTCAACCATTGTGGAAGACAGTATGGCTATGCCTCAAGGATCTAGAAATAGAAATACCATTTGACCCAGCAATCCCATTACTGGGTATATACCTAAAGGATTATAAATTGTTCTATTATAAAGACACATACACACATATATTTATTGAAGCACTGTTCACAATAGCAAAGACTTGGAACCAACCCAAATGCCCATCAATGATAGACTGGATAAGGAAAATGTGGCACATATTCAGCATGGAATACTATGTAGCCACAAAAGACGATGAGTTCATGTCCTTTGCAGGGTCATGGATGAAGCTGGAAACCATCATTTTCAGCAAACTGACACAAGAACAGAAAACCAAACACCACATGTTCTCAGGGTGTTGAACAATAAGAACACATGGACATAGGGAGGGGAACATCGCACACTGGGGCCTATTGGCAGGTTGGGGGGCTAGGGAAGGGACAGCAGGGAGTTGGGGGATTGGGGAGGGATAACATTAGGAGAAATACCTAATGTAGGTGATGGGGGGGATGGATGCAGCAAACCACCATGGCATGTGTATACCTATGTAACAATCTTGCACGATCTGCACATGTACCCCAGAGCTTAAAGTATAATAAAATACACACACAAACACACATACATATATTTACCAAAATGAGCAAACTAAAGGAATGAGCTCAGGGGACAGAGGAAAGAATCAATAAATTGGAATATAAAATAAGAGAAATTATTCAATCTGAACAAGACAGAGAAAAATAGACTGTGAAAAAATGAACCAAGCCTCAGGGATCTGTGAAACTGTAACAAAAGATCTAACATTTGTGTCATAAGGGTTGTGGAAGGAGAGAAAAAGAGAATGGGATTTGGAAATAACGGCTGAGCACTTCACAAATTTGGCAAAAGATACAAAATTACAGAATCAAGAACCTTAGAGAATTCCAAATAATAAATCCAAAGAAACATACATAAAACCCCATTATAATTTAACTTTAAAACTAGACACATAAAATTATCTCTGTTACACTTCACTTGAATTGGTAAAATGACCACTAGTAGACTGTAGTGAGTTATGTCTATGTAATGTAATGCCTATGACAACAACCAAAAGAGCTATACAAGATTTTTTATAGAGACAATCAATGAAACAAACCTCTATCAAGACTGTAACATTAATACAATATAAAACAGAAAAGACACAAATTACTAACATTAGAAATAAAAGAGCAGCTATCACTGCAAACCCTGAAGACATCAGATGTATAGTAATGAAATGCTACAAACAACTCTATACATAGACATTGACAACTAAATGAAATGTACCAATTCCTCAAAAAGCACAAACTATCACAACTGTATAAATATAAAAAATATAATTTGAATAGTTCTATAATTATTAAGGAAATTGAATTTATAATTTTAAAACTTTCAAACAATAAACCTCTAGTGTCAGATGGCTTTACTGAAGAATTCTACCAAACATTTTCAAAATTAACATAAATTGCACACAGTCTTTTCCAGAAAATGGGCGAAAACGCATCCCAATTCATCTTATAAAGCTAATATCCTCCTACCAAAACCAGACCAAGATAGCGCGCGCGCGCGCACACACACACACACACACACACACACACACACACACACACTACAGGCCAATAGTCCTCACAAATATAGATGCTTGGCCAGACATGGTGGCTCTTGTCTATAACACTAGCACTTTGGGAGGCCGAGCCAGGTGGATTGCTTGAGCTCAGGAGTTTGAGACCAGACTAGGCAACATGGCAAAACCCTGTCTCTACAAAAAAATTAAAAAAATAAAAATTAGCCAGGGATGGTGGCCATGCCTATGGTCTCAGCTCTTTGGGAAGCTGAGGTGGGAGGACTGCTTGAGCCTGGGAGATGGAGATTGCAGTGAGCCATGATCGTGCCACTGCACTCCAGCCTTGGTGACAGGGCAAGACCTTAACTCAAAAAATACATATATAAATAATAATAATATGTATTACATATAATACATAAGCAAAATATTAGCAAATTGACTTCATCAATATATGAAAATAATCATGCATAATGACCAAGTGGAATTATTTTGGGAATGCAAGGATGGCCCAATATTCAAAAATCAATTGATATTATTCACCCTATTCATGGGCTAAAGAAGAATCACATGGTCATATCAATGAATGCAAAAAAAAGTTGTGACCCAATTAAGTACCCAATCATGATTAAAAGCTGTCACTATGCTGTGACTAGAGGAGAATATCTTCAACCTCATAAAGAACATCTGCAAAAATCCTATGGCTAAAAACATAATTAATAATGAAAACAAAATGCTTTTCCTCTAAGACTGGGGACAAAGAAAGAATGCCCAATCTCAACACACTCGTTCAACATACTACTGGAAATTCTACTCACTACAATAAGGAGACAAAAGAAAATAAAAAGCATACAGATCAGAAAGGAAAAAATAAAACTGTCCTTATTTGTAGATGATGTCACTGTCTACATAGAAAAACTCAATGCCTGGAACTAATGAGTTTCCGTAATTCACAGGATAAAAAATTAGCTTGTAAAAATCAATTGTATTTCTATCTACTATCAATGAATATGTGGACACTGAAATTAAAATGCATACTGTTTATAATCACTCAAAAGAAAACAAAATAATTAGGCATAAATCTGACAAAACATGTATAGGACTTGTATGCTAAAAACTACAAAGACATTAATGAAAGAAATCAAAGATGAGCTAAATATATACAGAGACATACCATGTCCATAGACTGAAAAACTCAGCATACTAAAGATCAATTCTTCACAAACTGATATGGAGGTTTAATACAATTCCTACCAAAATTCCAGCAAGACTTTTTGTAGATATAGATAAAATTATTCTAAAATTTATATGTAAATGCAAAGGGATTAGAATAGCTAAAATGACTGTAATAGAATAATAAAATGGTAGAAATAAGTCTACCCAATTTTTTTTTTTTTTTTTTTTGAGATGGAGTCTCACTCTGTTGTCTAGGCCAGAGTATAGTGGTGTGATCTTGGCTCACTCCAACCTCCACCTCCCGGATTCAAGCAATTCTCCTGCCTCAGCCTCCTGAGTAGCTGGGATTACTGGCATGCACCACCATGCCTGGCCAATTTTTGGTATTTTTAGTAGTGACGAGATTTCACCATGCTAGCCAAGCTGGTCTCGGCCTCTTGACCTTGTGATCCACCTGCCTCAGCCCCCCAAAGGCGGGGTTACAGGCATAAGCCACTGTGCACAGCCCACTTAAAGACTTACTATATAGCTACAGAATTCAGCACTGTGTGATATTGGGTAAGAGATATGTGCAGAATAGAGAACCTAGAAATAAGCCTGAAGCATATGCCGAACTGATATGTGACAAAGGTGCAACAGCAATCCAATGGAGGAAAGATAGTTTTTTTCAACAAATGGTGCTATTAAGTAATTGGATATCCACAGGAGAGAAAAACGAAGCTTGGTTTAAGTCTCACATCATACACAAATATTAACTCAAAATGGACTTACATGTATAATGTAAGACTGCAAAACCTCTAGAAAAAATAGGAGAAAAGGTGGAGGTGGAAGTGGGAGGGAAGTGACTGTGTCTATAAAAAGGTAACATGAGGGAATCTTGTGGTGATGGAAATATTCTATATCCTGGTTGCATCAATATCAGTAATATTGTGCTATAGTTTTACAAGATGTTACCATTGGGGAAACTAGATTATACATAGATCTCTCTGTATTATTTTCTTATGACTTTATGTGAATCTACAGTAATTGCAAAACAAAATATTTAATTGAAGTTAGCTATTTAAAAACTGCATTCCATATGCCAGCAAATAACAGTTCAAAAATAGAATTATTAAAAATATAAGAATTACAATTGCATCAGAAAATAATAAATGCCTGGCAACTAATCTAATGAAAGATATGTAAGCCCTTGCTGAAGAAAATTATAAAATTTACTGAAATACACTAAATAAGGCCTGAATAATGAAACAATGTATCATGTCTATTAAAATGGTAGGCTGAATGGATGTCAATTCTCCCCCAAATTTAGCTACAAATTTAATATAGTAAATATCAAACTTTCAAGTGTTTTTATTTAAATTTAAGCTCATCCTTAAATATTTATCAAGAAGCAATGGGTCTCAAATAAATGAGCATACCCAAATAAGCACTAGGAAGAAGATACTTTCATACAAGAGAACAATATTTGTTATAAAATATAGTGATTAAGACAATGGCATATTGACATAAAATCTTAAGAACTGACCAAATGGAATAGAATAGAGAGCCTAGAAACAGTCTCATGTTCATAAAAGGGAACCTGAATTTTGACAAAACAAATACTTTAGATCTGTGGGGAAAGAGGGACTCTTCAACAGAAGGTGCTGGAACAATGGGCTAACTGTATAGAAAAAAATGACAATGTGCACCTATACCTCACAGACAGAAATTCCAGGTAGACTAAAAACATAAATACATAAGGCAAAACTCTAAGATGTTTAGAAGACAACAAAAAAGAATAGACACTATAAAAGAATATGTTTATTACTTTAGAAAATGACAAAATTTTAAAATAAGATACAAAAGCATAAAGTATAAAGGAAAGAATTGATAAATCCCACATTAAATTTAGGGACTTCTACTCAATCAATTAAAGTAGTAAAAATGACAAATGAAAAGCTGGGAGAAGACAGGGAAAGCTAGGAAAAGAAGAAGACCACCAAGCCAAAAGAAAAATAGAAAAAGGGGTGAATAAGCATATCACATAAAACTTTCTATAAAGTATGAAAAAAGTTTCATATGAAAGTTCTATAAACATCCGAAAATATGTACAACATTATTAGTAAACAAGGAAATGCAAGTTACAACTAAAATGAGAAACAATTCCATTGCTCCAAGATTGGAGAAAGTTTAAAATCTGATATTATCAAGGATTGATGATGATGCAAAGAACAAAGAAACTTATACCTACTGATGGAAGGGTAGACTGGTACAACCACTTCAGAAAATAATTTGGCATTATCTAGTATAAATGAAAATTCCCATACCTTATGACTCACCAGTTCCACACGTAGATTCATACTCTACTGAAACTTGCACAGATGCCCCTGGAGGTATGTACGAGAATGCCTATAAAAGTATAGCCTCGAATTTAAAGTGGGGGAGGGGAAAGGGGAAATATCTCAAATGTCCACCAATAGTAGAATGGATAAATAAATCGAGTGGCTTTTACACAATGGAAAACTATAGAGCAGAAAAAAATCAATGACCTACAACAAAATGAAATAATATGAATGAATTTCTGGAACATAATATTGAGTAACAGAAGCAAATTTACCAAAGAAGGATCACATTGCAATTGCATTCATATCATGTTCAAAAATAAGAAGAACTTCGACTTCCAATTCCAGGAGAAGATGGTGGAGACTGAATTTCCTCCTCTTTGCTAAATACCCTGGAAATTATTTAATAGACAATAATATGAGGATTTTGAAAGTCAGAACAAACTGGTTAGGGACCTCAGGACTTGAGAAAGTACAACAGGGTGAGTTCCCCAGATTTTCTTTCTGTCTACTATCTACCCCAAACTAGAGGCTGGAGAGGTCCGCAACCCATAACTGCCAATAGGCAAAGGCAAAAACAAGACAAGCCTCTTCTTTCCAGCCTGGCTAAAACACCAGGAAAGGGGGAAAAGCAGCAAAGACCTCGTAGGGAAACCCAGCCTCTGTTCCACAACCAGGGTGCCAACATGTGGTATGATACGCCTACTTGAGCAGCAGCAAAATCCTAGGTTAACTCAGTCCCGCTCCATCACCCAGCACCGGCAAGTGGCCCAGTTCGTCTTCAAGGGCAGCATCGGCTGAGGGCTTCATTTATCCACCCTCCACCTAGTGGCAAAAGGGCTTTGGTCTATTCCCACCCTTAAGCAGCAGATGGTCACCGAGTGATATGCGGCAGAGCCCAGGAAAGGTCTTTCCACCCCAGTAGGCAGAACTGCAGGTTTTGAGCAAGGGCACTAGTAGTGCCAGGAAAAGGAAGCAAACCAGAATAGCACTGTAAGAGCTCTGAACACCGAAGTGTCATTGTAACAAAAGCCCCTAAGAGTGGGCCAGAACTACATGCTAAACCTCAACAGAGTGGCTTCCTGCTAAAACAAAAGATCTAAGGTCCTTAGATAGTACTCAAAATGTCTCAGATACAGTTGAAAAGTCACTTACAATGTCAAGAACTGAGAATCACAATTCAAATGAGAAAAGACAAAATAAACCCAAAGAACTCAACACCTAGATACATCATAAACTTCTGAAAACTAAAGACAAAAACAAAATTTTTTTTAAATAACAAAAAGATAACACATTACCTATTTAAAAAAAAAAAAAAAAAGAACACCAATTTAAATGACAGCAGATTCCACATCTGAAAACGTGAAGGTCAGAAGTCAGGACACGTTTTAAGCACAAACAAATTAATTGATACACAACCACAAATCCTATATCCCTTGAAACTAACCTTCAGGAATGAGGAAAAATAAAGATATTCTCAGGTGAAAAAATACGAAAAGAATTCATTGCTAGCAGGCCTACCCTTAAAGAATGGCTAAAGGAAATTCTTCACATACAAAGAAGATGATAAAATGTCTGGAACCTTTGAAAAGGAAAGAAGAACCATGGAATGGGTAAAAATATAAGTACACATAATAGGTCACATTTCCCTCTATGAGTTTTTTTTTTTACTTATATTTTATGGTTGGGGCAAAAGTTACAACAGCATCTAATGTGGTGTTCAATGGATATAGAGAAAGTACTTAAAACAACAATACTTAAGAAATGAGAGGAGTAAAGGGACCTAAATATAAGTAAGACTTATTCACTGTACTCAAAGTGGTAAAATGTTAGTACCAATAGGCTATGCAATAAGTTATGTGCATATACGGTAATATATACAGCAATCACTATGAAAACTACAAAAACCGATATACTCAAAAGCATAATAAATAAATCAAAGTGGAACTCTTTAAAATGTTCAAGGATTACACAGGACGGCAAAAGAAAATAAATGGAGGAACAAGAAACAAAGAGAACAAACAGGGGACAAATAATAAAATGACAGACTTAAGTTTTAACATACGAGTCAGTACTTTAAACGTAAATTGTTTAAATACAGCAGTTAAAATATAGAGACTAGGCCGGGCGCGGTGGCTCACGCCTGTAATCCCAGCACTTTGGGAGGCCAAAGCAGGTGGATCATGAGGTCAGGAGTTCAAGACCAACCTAGTCAAGATGGTGAAACCCCCATCTCCACTAAAAATACAAAAATCAGCCAGGCTTGGTCGGGGGAGGTGGGTGGGGACGGGTGCCTGCAATCCCAGCTACTCAGGAGGCTGAGGCAGAGAATTGCTTTAACCCAGGAGGCAGAGGTTGCAGTGAGTCAAGATCACACCACTGTACTCCAGCCTGGGTGACAGAGCAAGACTCCATCTCAAAAAAAATAAAAAATTAAAAAAACAAAAAACAAAAAACAGAGACTGGTAGAATGAATGAAAATGCAACCTCCACTTCCCGGGTTCAAGCAATTCTCCCCACCTCAGCCACCACACCTAGCTACTGTTTGTGTATTTAGTAGAGACAGGGTTTTGCCATGTTGGCCAGGCTGGTCTCAAACTCCTGACCTCAGATGATCCACCCACCTCAGCCTCCCAAAGTGCTGGGATTATAGCTGTGAGCCACTGCACAGGGCCTCATTCTCCTCTTCTTTTCTACCTAACTCCTCTTCACTAACCAAATGATATTCTGATTCTGCCAGAGCTGATGAAATTCAAAAGACCAACTCATAAAACTAGCTTTCAGGAACAGCACCAAATGTCTTCTGGCAGTGGACGCAGCAACTAGAAATCACATGGAACTGGGGAGACAGTCGTCAGTGAATCACACCTTTGGGCAGCCCCTCCTTGCTTCCTGCACATGAACCACCCCTGCCTCCCTGACCATGCTCCCACACACTCAGGGGATGCAGCTGGCCCTGTGGGAGTCCTGGAGCCCCAAGATTCTCTCTCAGTGGCTGCTCTCAGCATCCACAAGCTGCTCTTCTGTGTCAGGAAGAGGCAGGCAGCCAAAAGATTGGGCTTCCCACTTGCCAAGGAGGCTCAGGCACCAAAGCTACAGGCTGAGCTGCTCACAGGTAGCAAAGCAAAGGCACCTGACCGCGCCAGGAAGGCCTTGACCACCTTTTCTCCAACCACAGCACATGCCAGAGATTCAGACGACTGATCTGACCTCATCAAATCCTGAGTCACGCTACATGAATGGTGACTGTCTGGCCAATTATTTTGAATTTTTAAAGAAAGCAGGATTTTCCACTCTATGGAGGCCACTCTCACATGGATCAAAGCATTTCACAACTTTTTAGGAGGGCAGCTCTGAGGCGGGGACCTCCCACACATCTGTGTCATCTGCTGCTGTCCTTCTTCCAGATCAAGTACCCTGTCACTCCGCATCCCAGCCAGTGGGAAGGGCCAAAGTAATATCCAGTGTAAAGCCATGTGTTGACTCAAATAAACAAATCCAAGTTTGGGCCATGTTAATAGACTTTGTGCCTTGCGGGTGGTCTCATTATACCCATGTATGTAGCCACTTCTTTGACAAATATTTATAGAGGCATGACTATGTGCCAGTTCCCCGTCTCATTCAGTTCTGTGGTCCACAGTGTTGTAAAAAGAGTACAGGCTCCACAGCTCCAGAGTGAGTAAACACAGGGCTCCAGGTTTATTTTGTGACCTGCTAACATTAAACTGGAGAGAAACAGAAATGGGAGGCATCAGACTCCATCGGCAGGGCTTTTGCCCCTGATACAGTTTAGATGTTTGTCTCCTCCAAATCTCATGCTGAGAGGTGATCCCCAGTGTTGGAACTGGGGTCCAGAGGGAGGTCACTGGGGGCAGATTCCTCATGAATGGCTTTGTGCTCTTTTTGCAGGAATAAGTTCACAGGAGATCTGGTTGTTAAAGAGAGTCCGGTACCTCCTATCTCTCTCTTGCTCCCTCTCTTGCCATGTGACACAACTGCTCCCCTTTCATCTTCCATCATGAGTAAAAGCTTCCTGAGGCCTCACCAGAATCCGATTAGATGCTGGTCCCATGCTTGTATAGCTTGCACAATCGGGAGCCAAATAAATCTTTTTTCTTAAAAATTACCCAGTCTCAGGTATTCCTTTATAGAAATCCAAAATGGACTAATACAGCCCTCAACCTCATCTTTCCTCTGGTCTGTGCTATCAATACAGAATCACACCATGGGTATGCACAGCTGGAGGCTGGAGGCGTGCGAGGGTAGCTGTTTACTGGTCATGGGGGCAGTGATTAGAGAACTACAGGTGTTCACATACATGCATTTTTGACCCCTAGTGGTGATGAACAGTGCTGAGAGTGGTAAGAGAGAAAGGATCCTAGATGGCAGCCGGGAGCCATCACCATCGCCTGCCAGTGCAAAACTCTGTTGGCCATCCAAATTCTCACAAAGGTATACTTGTCAAGGTACGAAGGTAGAACATATATTTTTAACATATTTTACCTTGACTTATAACTTTTTAGACATTTAACATGCAGATCTCATTTGTACCTTCACTCCAGGTCCTACCTGTATTAGAGGCAGCCTGCTGCAGACAGAAAGGAAGTGATCTTAGTAAGAAACACATAAACGCAGGAAGGAATGAAAAATAATGGAAAGGGCAAACATGTAAATTAATGCACATGAATATTGATGCTATAGAATAATAATAATGATGATATAGTCTGGAGTTTTAAATATATGCAGAATTAAAATGCATGACAATAATATCAAAAAGTGGGCAAATATAAATGGAGTTATGTGTTCTAAGGTTTTAGCATTATCTGAGAAATAGTAAAAAGTACTAATTTATATGATATTAATATATTCAGAGTGTATGTTGTATATTTTAATGATTAAAAAAGTAAAAAGGGCTGGGTGCTGTGGCTCATGCCTGTAATCTCAGCACTCTAGGAGGCCGAGGCAGGTGGATCACGAGGTCAGGAGTTCAAGACCAGCCTGGCCAAGATGGTGAAACCCTGTCTCTTCTAAAAATACAAAAATTAGCCAAGCATGGTGGCACATGCCTGTTGTCCCAGCTACTTAGGAGGCCGAGGTAGAGAATTACTTGAACCCGGGAGGTGGAGGTTGCAGTGAGCCGAGATTGCACCACTGCACACCAGTCTGGGTGACAGAGAGAGACTCTGTCTCAAGAAAAAAAAAAAGTAAAAAAACTGTAGCTAACAAGCTAATCATGGGAGAAGTGGAGTAGTAAAAATTATGTTAGTCCAAAAGAGGGCAAAAAGAGAGAGAAAACAGAATATAAAACACTTGGGACAACTAGACACCAAATAATAAGAGAGTACACATAGATCTACACACATCTGAAATTATATTAAATATAAATGTTGTAAACACCCACAATTATAAAGACAAAGACTGAAAGAAGAGCAACAGCATAAACACAGGTTGAAGGTAAAGAAGAAAAAAAGATATACCATGCAACCACTCACCAAAAGATAGTAGGTGAAGCTATATTAGTATCAGACAATTTTTCAGAAAAAAATCTGCACTAGTCAAAAGAATATTTCAAAATTGTAAGAGTATTCATCAACCAAGAAAACATAAAAAGTTATAAAGATCTATGCACATAAAATATAGCTCAAAATATATAAGGCAAAAATTGACAGAACTAAAAGGAGAAACAGACAAATCTACAATAATAATGAGAGGCTTTAACAGGCTTCTTTCAGTAAATAATTAATTGAGAGATGGAATTGATAAAGTTAAAAAGATTGGAAAAACAGCTAACAAGCTAATCATAGGGGAAATCGGTAGACACATACATATCTTCTCTATTTGTCTATTCACTCAAATTTATGGTTATTGTGGAATTTGTCCTAATAGACAAATATGGAAGATAGCACTCAACAAATATATATGTACAAACAGATTTATATACATACACATACAGACCTATATATACATATATGTGTGTATATATGTGTGTGTGTGTATATATGTACACATATTCTCAACAAATTTCCAGTGATTAAAATCATTCAAAATATGTTCTCTTCTTTAACTATGGAACAATTAATCTAGGAATCAATCAAGACACACACACACACATACACACACACAGGAGAGAGAAGACATATATATCAATATTAGGAATGAAAAATGAACATCACTGTGGTTTTTACCAATGTCTAAAAAATAATGAGTACACATATACACATGCAAATCAATGTAAGTGAAACTGAGAAGATGTGCGTAACATTAATGGTTTGTAACAAAATCAATATTCTGGTTGTGCTACTGTACTAGAGTTATGCAAAATATTACTTTTGGGGAAAACTGGGAAAAGGTACACAGGATCTTTTTATTATTCTTTACAACTTTATGTAAATCTATAACTACATCAAAATTTCAGTAAAATTGTAAGATTTTTATGAACAACTTTATGCTAATAAATTTGGAAATTCAGATGAAACAAATTCTCAGAAGAAAAATGCATCTTACCAAAACTGATATCAAAAGAAGTTGAAAATTTGTATAGTCCTATTTCTATTAAATAAATTCAATGGTAATTTAAAACATTTCCACAAAGAAATCTCTAGTCCCAGATTGCTCATAGGTGAATTCTTCAACCACTTAAAAAAGTATAGCACCAATATAAGTCAAAGTATTCCAGAAAATGGAAAGGAGAAAGTATTTCCCAACTCATTTCATGAGGTCAAAATACCCATAGTTTGAAAACCAGACCAAAACATTGCCAGAAAGGAAATTTTTAGGTTCATCTCTCTTACGAACACAAGTGGCAACAATCACTAACAAAGTATTAGCATAGTTATTAAAAGGATAATACATCATAGCTAAATCGAGTTCATTCCAGGAAGGCAAAGTTGTTTTAACATTCAAAAAAGTCAACTGGTGCAATTTACTACATTGACAAGTAAAGTATAACATTCCCCACGAGCATCTCAATAAATGCAGAAAAAAATCATTTCACAAAATTCAACAATTCATGTTGGAGGTGGGGGGTAAAATAAAACCTCTTTGCCAATTGTGAACATAGGCAAACTTCCTTAACCCAATGAAGAGTATCTACAAAAGAACTACAGCAAACATCATACGTACTAACGTAATAATAACAAAACTTTCCCCTTTAAATTAGGAAGAGACAAGGATGCCTGTTATCACCACTTCTATTCAACATTGCAGTGTAGGCCCTAGATGTAAAATAAAGGGGAAAAACATATAAAAATTGAAAGGGGAGGCTGGGCGCAGTGGCTCACGCCTGTAATGCCAGCACTTTGGGAGGCCGAGGCGGGCGGATCATGAGGTCAAGAGATCGAGGGCATCCTGGCCAACATAGTGAAACCCCGTCTCTACTAAAAATACAAAAATTAGCTGGGTGTCACCACATGCGCCTGTAGTCCCAGCTACTCGACAGGCTGAAGCTGGAGAATTGCTTGAACCCAGAAGGCAGAGGTTGCAGTGAGCCAAGATCACACCACCGCGCTCCAGCCTGGCGCCTGGTGACTGAGCGAGACTCTGTCTCAAAAAAAAAGAAAAAAAAAATTGAAAGGGGAGAAACAGAGTTCTGTTTATTCAAAAATGGCAGGTAATAATTGGGTATGCTGAAAAATAAACAAAAAAAAAATACAGTCAAGCTTTGCAGCAATATATTATGTAAAGGGATTGGAAGATTAAGTACTGTAAAGATGTCAGCCCTCTTCAGATTGATCTATAACGCCAATGCAATTCCAATAAAAAGCCCATTGGAAAACCAAGTCTAGTTTTAAGAACAAACATGGAGGACTTACATGACCAAATGTCATAAAGCTTATTAGAAAGCTTCAATAAATTGAACTGTGCAAAAATAGGAAAAATAAAAGACTAATGGATCAGAATAGACAAATCAAAAATAGACCTCTATATATGTGATCCTTGACTTATACAAAAGAGATGACACTGCTATGCAGTGGGGTGAGGACAGGGTTTGCAAAAAATGGTGTTGACTTCATTGGATATTCATATAGAAAAAAGTTAGCAGCTCACTCACAACACATACAACAATTTATTTCATGTGAATTAAAGATCCAATTGTGAAAGAGAAAACAACCAATCTTCTAGAAGAAAAATGAGAAAAGGTCAAGCAGGGTGGCTCACTCTGGTAATCCCAGCGCTGTGGGAGACCAAGGCGGGTGGATTGCTTGAGTGCAAAAGTTTGTGACCAGCCTGGGCAATATGGCGAAACCCTACCTCTATAAAAATACAAAAGTTAGCCAGGCATGGCGGCACGTGCCTGTAGTCCCAGCTACTCAGGAGGCTGAGAGAGGAGGATCACTTGAGCCTGGAAGGTTGAGGCTGTAGTGAGCTATGTTCATGCCGTTGCCCTCCAGCCTGGGTGACAAAGCAAGAACCTGTCTTAAGAGAGAGAGAGAGAGAGAGAGAGAGAGAGAGACAGAGAGAGAGACAGAGAGAGAGGCAGAGAGAGAGAGAGAGAGAGCGTACTTGGGGTAGACTTCTTTCTCTCCCTCCCTTCCTTCCTTTTTCTCTCTCTCTTCGTTCCTTCCTTTCTTTTTCTTTTTCTTCCTTTTTTTCTCTCTCCCTTCCTTCCCTCCTTCTCTCTTTCTCTCTCTCTCTCTCTTTCCTTCTTTTCTTTTCCTTCCTTCCTTCCTTCCTTCCTTCCTTCCTTCCTTCCCTCTCTCTCTCTCTCTTTCTCTCTCTTTCTTTCTTTCTTTCTTTCTTTCGTTTCCTTTCCAGAGACAAGGTATTGTTATGTTGCCCAGGCAGGTCTCCCAAACCCCTTCGGTTTCAGGGATCCACCTGACTCAGCCTCCCAAAATTCTGGGGTTACAGGTGTTAGCCACTGTACCCAGCCAGAAAAATGATTTCTTTGTGAATCTGGGGCCAGGTTTAACTTCTGAGGTGTAGGAGTGACCCCTCTCACTCCTGCCTCCACCCTTCCCTCCCCTTCCTCCACTGTCTCCCTCTGTGTTTTCACCTCCGTCTTCACCTGCACCCACCATGATCTGATGCCCTTTAACTCCGTAGGGAATCCTACCTTTGCCTGTCACCCACGTGTATTGAGCCTCCTGGAGGAGTGGACAGCAGAGGGCAGCTTGACCAGAGTTCATTTTCTCATTTCTAAGATTGCTTAGATTTCACAGAAATCTTAGCTGGATCCATTCCTTCTAGGAAAGTTACGCAATGAAGGGCATACATCCTATTACTGTGGAATGTTCTAGGGAAATGAAAGGTAACCTAGAAGTCTCTGTAGTCATTCTCATTCTCTGGGTGAGACCTTTCCTTAAGAAAACTGAGCAAGGAATGCCATTCAGGTTGGGGAAGAAACGAAGGACAGGATTAACTCTGCTGACACCTGCCTCTTCTCTAGACTGCAAGCTCCCTGAGGGTACAATACCAAATTGATTTCTTTATCTCCAGACGATAGCACATAACAGGTCTCTGCCAATGTTTGAAGAAACAGAAAGAAATAAGGAAGCAACAAGAAGGAAGAGAGGAAAGAACAGAGAGAGTTTGAGCTTTAGTTTCCTCTAACTGAGTGCCTTCCATTTGGTCTTAACATCTTCCTTAAAAGGCATTTAAAATACTCTTTCCATTTGAAAACAGGGGCTGGAGTGGCCAGTGAGTCCCTGTATTCCTTCTTTCAAAGTTCTAAGTCTGATAAATTGTATTTGTTTTTGTTTGTTTACTTAGGAAGCCTGTCTTTGAACATTCTTCCATTTGGCTTCATCCCCAGAACAAATAGCCCTCATCAGTACCTGAATACACAGCGCAGATTCCACTCCCTGCTTTGGCACATCCTAAGGCATTAATTTACCCCGTCCTGGCTGGCCCAAACACAACCCATCCAATAAGGCTTTTTTATTTTTTTTTTAAGTTGGCTGTTTATATAACTTCCTCTTCTTTAATTTTTATATTAGGCGTTTCTGGAGGAGAGGCTGATGTCAGAGGGCCTCATTCCAGATGCTGTTTTGAAATCCGTGTAACCATGGCATTGCTGGAGGCTGCAGAGTTCATCTGGGCCAACTGAGTCACGCCTAGGTGCAGGACCACTCTGGCCAGGGGAGGGAGGCCGTCAGGGCAGGGACTAGAGAGTCCCTGTGAGAAGGGAGGAGTGGGTGTGGGCAATGGAGTATTCTGAGCTTCTGCAGGAAGGAGATGAGGATCTGCTGTCGCCTTTGACCTTGCTGACCTGGCACCTTTGATTACAGGACTTGCTTAGACAACTGAAACCCTCCCTTGCTTAGAATTCACTCTTGGATCTTTAAGGAGTACCTAGGCTCTTTTAAAAAAGAACAAGAGCACTCAGGTTTTGGGCTGGACAGTGCCTCTCTCTGTTGTCCCAGTTCATCCCTGCCTCAGACTCGACTCCTCCGTGCTCATCACCTCTTCTGCCACCCCCAGCAAACTCGTCCAAGCCCCTGTGAGCTCCTGCAAGCCCCGGTGAGCCCGTACCCCTCTACTCATTCCCATGTCTTACCACCACCCAGACTTGTTTCCTGGAATATCCTGCTTTCAACAGCCACCTCCCCCAGGACACTGCTCCCCACACTGTCCAACCTCCTAGAGCACCCATGATTTCCCTGACATGGCTGTGCCTGCATTTTCCCGTATCAGAAATATTTTGTCTCTGTCTCCGTCATCATCCCGTGAGCACCATCAACTAGAACTCCGCACACTGTCCAGCACATTGAAGGGGCTCCATAAATGTGATTGAATTCATTAAGTACTTAATTCCGGAACTAAGTTTTACTTAAGTCATTCAGAATTACTTAATTCATTAAGTACTCAGATCTGGAACAAGTAATCTTAATAAACATTTATAGAACTCTCCACTTCAAATACACAAAATATACACTCTCATCACACCTACTCACAGGTTTAAATGAAATATTGGTTGGTTGCTTGTTTGTTATTTTCTTCCCTCATTTTTTCCTGTCTCCATTATGAAGCACAATTATCGGCATAAAAGAGGTTTTCAATACCCATTTTTAGACTGCATTCTAGCCCGGGCAATAAAGCAACACTCCCGTTCTCTCTCTCTTTCTCTTCCTCTTTCTTCCTCTCCTTCATTTTTTTTCTTTCTTTTTTTCTCTCTTTCATTCAAAAAAAAAAAAAGTACTTAATTCCTCAGAATTAGTCCCCCCATGCTAAAACAGAAATAATAGTAATCATAATATTTATCAATTACTATGTGCACTGTTCTGTTGTAGGTGAATTTTCTCATGTAAATGCCTATAACATTATCCTTATAAAATCCATATGAGATTTGTACTATTTTTGACATTCTCCATTTAACAGGTTAGGAAACTGAGGCACAGAAAGGTAAGGTGGATTGTCTAGGATTACACAGCTGGTAACTGAGAAAGTCAGGCCACACCCAGGTAGTCAGATTAATGAGCCACACCCCTAACCCCTATCCCATACTGCCCTTCAGAAATAGCAATACTGCTGTTATGATAATATTTATATTTGATAATATCTATCATTAACATATTATACTATCTTCCTCCCAAGGTTTGGGGAAAAGGGGGATGAGATAAGAGTTGTGAAAACATTTTTAAAACCAAAATATGGACCAGGTGCTGTGGCTCATGACTGTAATCCAAGGCAGGCAGATTAATTGAGGTTAGGAGTTCAAAACCAGCTTCGTCAACATGGTGAAACCCCGTCTCTACTAAAAATATTTTTTAAATTAGCTGGGCGTGGTAGTGAGCGCCTGTAATCCCAGCTACTCTGGAGGCTGAGGCAGGAGAATTGCTTGAACCTGGGAGGCGGAGGATGCAGTGAGCTGAGATCACACCACTGCACTCTAGCCTGGGCGACAAAGCAAGACTCCATCTCAAAAAAAAAAAAAAAAATGTGGTGCACATGTGAATCACAAAGAGACGAAAAGGTGAAGTTTGCTCTTTCCCCTTCCCAGGTCCCTCCCCACGCCCACTCCTACCCTGTGCCATGTAGCGGTTCCCAAGTATCCGGCCTCCTGCTGTGGAACAGAGTGCCAGATGTGCCCACCTGTGCCCGGTGGCCCAGCATGAGCATTCAGAACTCTCCTCTCCTGCCTTTGCCTGGAATTCTCTCCCATCCTCCCCTGCTTAGTACAACTGTGCACCCTCAGAGCACAATTCACCATTTTCCTGACCATTTCCCCAGCCCCTCGTGTTTTGCATGTTGGGACAGGGCACCTCCATCCCCCCGGTCCCCTCACTGGTGGCCTGGGTTACTGCTACGGTCCCCCTTGCTGGTGGCCTGGGTTACTGCTGCGGTCCCCCTCGCTGGTGGCCTGGGTTACTGCTGTGGTCCCCCTCGCTGGTGGCCTGGGTTACTGGTCCCCCTTGCTGGTGGCCTGGGTTACTGGTCCCCCTCGCTGGTGGCCTGGGTTACTGCTGCGGTCCCCCTTGCTGGTCTCCCTGCACACCATTCTCCACTTGGCACTCAGAGCGCTCCTTTTAAAACACCAATCTGAGCATGTCACTTTCCTACTCAAAATCCTCCAGTGGCTTCCAGTCCTTCATAGAATACGATTCCAAGTCCTCGCCGCAGCCCTTGTTCTGGTCCCTGGTACCACCTCAACTTGGTCTTCTGCGTCCTCCTCTTCCCTCTCTGCCCCAGGCATATGGGTCTCCTTGATGCTCCCAAGCACACTCTTGCTTCCTGTCTTCGCGCATGCTGTTCCCTCTGCCTGGAATGCCCCGCCCCAGGTGGTCATGTGATGCACGCTTCCACTTCAGGTCTTGCCCAAATGTCACATCTTTAGGGAAGCCTTTGTGATACCCTTTTCAAAAAGGGCAGTAACCCCTTCTCATCACTCTCTATCCCCTTACCCTGCTTAACATTTCTTCAGAGCCCTTTGCTATTTAATATTATATGTCAAGTTATTATCTTCATCCCCATATCAGAATAAAAGTTGCAACAGGGCAAGGGCTGTCTGTTTCACTCAATCCCATGCCTGGCTTAAGTATTAACTGAATGAAGGAAGGAATGACAGCCTCCCAGGGACGTGCTCTTTTTATCCTTTGAGGAGCTTCCTACACCCATCTCATAATGTATTTTTTACTCTATTTTAAGTAAGTTGTTTCAGGGCAGAGACTGGACCCCCACCGTGCCTTGCAGATAATAGGTGCTCAGGAAATACTTACAATATTAAGTGGAAGCAAGTGAAAATTCATTCTAGGATTCTGCTGAGGTATTGAAATAATTTTTGCATTTCATTTATGTGAGCACTAATCTAGACACATTCATAATGTCACTAATAAATTTGACTCTCGGTTGGTGAACTGGATTTTTTCACATCATTAATGGCAGCCTGGGAGCCTGGTGAGCGTCCCCAAACCCACTGGGCTGCTGGCTTCTCTTTCTACCCTATCAGGTGAGCTCAGGGCATATTAATGGAAGTCACATCATGGGTTACAGAGCACACTGGGCTGGGTGAGGCCCCTGAGGATGCTGTGGGTCCCTTAAGGCCCTTAACACATATGTTGTTTATTGTATGCCTTAAGAAGTCATTTCCCTCCTGAAGAAGGCAAGTTGTACAGAGATGACAGACCCCTTTCAAAGGAACTGGAGTGCCTTCCCTATTTATATTCACAGCCTGGTAGTAGGCTATAGGAGAAACATCTCTATGTTGGCCCTTCACTGAGTTACCAGCACTGACCTCAGGGTTCAGGGCCATTTGGACCCTTGAGAAATCTCACTTTTGATAGAAGGCACTGTACTTAATAGGGAATAGTTTGACAGTAAACTCTTCTCATCAGTCTAGATTTCTGATATTCTGCAATCTCCATCTTATCATGATGACAAAAATTGAAATGTGATATCACAGAAAGGTAAACGTTCTGAATTTTGGCAGGCCCCTAATACTGCTTATTTCCCCTCCCCTATTGATGGCTCCACTTGCTACCTTCAGCACCCGCACTTAGGTTGAAACTGGCAGAGGGCACCTGGAAAATGTTCACAGTCAGTGTTCAGAGAACGAAGTCACTCATCTGGTACCCCTTACCCTGCTTGCCATAAGGCCTCCTCCTCTGCCCAGGCACTATACTCTGTTTCTATGAGTCTACAAGAAAGATGTGAGTTGACCTGCCTATGGTATGCTCTCTAGTGCCTGTGTAGACACAAGAGCTTCCCAGTATATTGACTACGGCATCTGGCATGTTTCCATCAGGGATCTAGGCTCAGTTTACCTTGGAGTGTCACAGTGCTTTACTGAAACTCTCAAGTAAGAGTGTTATCTGAGCCCAATTCACTCCCACGCTCATTGTTACAGTTCCAGTGGGCCCTGCCTCAACTTCTGCCTTGCTCTCTTTCAGAATTATAAGTCTGCAGCTTCCTCATTTTTGAATCGATGGATTCAAAGACTTTAATTCACAGCACCAGAAACCAACTGCAGGCTCTTTCAGCCCCACAAAGCCTGGGCATACCTTCATGAAGAATATCCTCCTACAGGTCTTGCCTCGATCACTCCCAGCTCCTTGCAGTTGAGCAGCCTCAGAGGCCAGTGCTAGATCAGGAATGCTGCTTGGCCCAGCCTCCGACGTGTCTGCCAGCTGCACAGATGAGTGGAAAATTCCCTCCTTGCCCTGGGCCAAGGAGATCTCAAAGGGATCAGGATATTTCTCATCAGGGCTAGAACCATCGTCACTGGTCTTAGCATTACAGAGCATCAGGGACCTGGAGATGGACCGAAATTTTGCAGATTTTCTGCTCTTTCCAGTGCGGCTGTGTGATTCCATCCTCAAAGGGGAAGTGAAGTTGCCTTTCTTCCTTTCCTGGTCTCTGGCCCTTGGCTGACGGGTGGCCACTGGACAAGGCTTAGCTGCCACTTCATGAGTCCCTAGAGGAAAGAGGAAACGGGAAGAAGCAATGTGACTTGCTGCCGACAAGCAGAGCTGGACACAAGTCCTGGATCTGAGCCATGGGTTCCTGGTGCCCGTGAAGCAGGACAGGTGGGCAGACTGTCCCTCAAGATCACTGGCCCTTCCCGTGTGCCAGCCAAATGGGGCTCAGTTAACCCTGTGGTTAATGCCACTCTGCTCCTAGGATCATGGAGACCCAGCCCCAGAGCTTCTCATTTTACAAGACAGGGGAATTGAGGTGCAGGGAGGGAAAGTATTAACCCAAGGCACTAGCAGAAGAGCCGGTAGTCGGTCACAGGAGACAGTTTAGGGATCATAGAGACCAGTGCTTTGTGAGGTTTTTAAACTTGGAAGCCATTCTTTAAACAGAAGTGTGCAGTGAACTCCAGTCTAGAGAGCAGACCAAAGACAGGAAAACTGGAGACTAAGTTCCACCTGCCTGGTCCCCTTGGTCACCCTTGGTGACTCCCGTAGCATCTGCAAAGAAGCCCCAGAATCCATGGAGCTGAGTCTGAAGACCACTGATATCTTACGTCCTCCACTGACAGATGACGAACCCAAGACTAGGAAGATTGGAAGTCTTACCCAACACTGACCTGTCAGAATGGATGTGAGCATAAAGAAGGTGACACTTGGCAAGTGCCCGCCAAAGGGATGAGCGGATAACAGGCTCTCGGCAAACACGCGTGTCTTTCTCCAGGCCTAAGGTCAAACATTTGGCCAGGGTCACAGTTAGGCCCAGGAGCCCCTGCTTCATCGTGTGTGCACTGAGTCAGACTCTCACAGCCAGAGAGGCCAGAGATGGGTTTTCCGGCCAGGCCAACAGCCTGGCTCTGCTCCACCAAGAGGACCCCCCATGGATTCAGTTTCCATGAAGCAGGTGGTGAAAAGGGCCCTGACGCTGTATCCAAAAAGGTTCTGACTCAGGCCTGAGCCACAAAAGAGACACTGTTGCCGGAACAAGAAACTGTGGGATGCACTTGGTCCACCACTGTACTGCTATGTGCACATCCAGTATTGAATAAGAAATACCAGACGCCTCACGACATTTCATTGCATCAAAACTCTTTCACATATCCCCAGAGAGAAAATGTTTTCAACACTCAAGACTGCTCTTCAGCACTCAGACTGCACACATTTATTGTTTCCTGTGTTCGCTCTTTATCAATTTATTCACCGACCATCACAGCAATTCATAGCAATAAACAAAAATGTATGAATAACGGATTGAAAGTCTACTACATATCAGGCACTGTGCTTGATGCTTTCGTATAAATTAATTCAGTGTGGATCCATTTTATCAAGCGCCCTCTTGTCAACATGCCAAAGTTTTGCACCCTGTGTTCTTCCATCTCAAATGATAGTAAAACCCCAATCACAGACGAATCCAAACCTCTGCAGAGTTTATGCCTGGCTGTGGATCTCTAAGCCTTGAAGAAGACACTCTCACTCCTGTACAGGCTGGTACCATAAAACATTCATGGCCACCAACTGGGCCTCCAGCTCTGGCCAGCAGTGGTAGTGTTTTAGTAATTCGCTTGAGAACACATTTCCAACAATGTCTATTTCAAAACTTCACTGTGGTGCACCAGGCATTGTTCTCATTGCTTTACTATTTAGTTCCATAAACTCTATGGTAGGCTCTGTCAATACCCTCATTTTACAGAAGAGATACAGAGGCACAGGGAGGTTGGATGACTTTCCCAAGATCACACAGCTGGAACTCAGTGAAAGCAGGAATCAAACCAAGCGATGTGGCTCTGAAGTCTGCATGCAGCACCCTGCCTCTACCTTCTTACAGAGTATTGCCTGTCTCAGCTTTAGCCTCAGTCTCTTCCTGTGTCCTGGATCTTTATCCTTAACACATACACACGTTCAAACATTTCCTCCCTTTCAAACACCGCACGTTAACTCCATGTCCTCCTCTTGCCGCTTGCTTTTCTTTTCTTTTCTTTTCTTTTCTTTTTTTTTTTGAGACAGAGTTTCTCTCTTGTTACCCAGGCTGGAGTGCAATGGCGCAATCTCGGCTCACTGCAACCTCTGCCTCCGGGTTCAAGCGATTCTTCTGCCTCGGCCTCCCGAGTAGCTGGGACCACAGGCACGCGCCACCATGCCCAGCTAATTTTTTGTATTTTTAGTAGAGACGGGGTTTCACCATGTTGACCAGGATGGTCTCGATCTCTTGACCTCGTGATCCGCCCGCCTCGGCCTCCCAAAGTGCTGGGATTACAGGCTTGAGCCACCGCGCCCGGCGCCACTTGCTTTTCTTGTATCCCCTTCGTGTCTTCCTGAGCAAACGTTCTGCACTTTGCACTTCTCTCCTCATGCTTCCCTCCTCTTCAAGCCTTAGCCCACAGCGTCTGCTTCCTTTTCCTAGAGCCACTGACACTGTTTTATCAGGTCTGCCTTTTAAGAAACCCAAAGCTATGAACTGAAGTCCAGAGACCGCCATCTGCTTGGTTAAAAACCTTGCTGCATTTTGAGAGAATGTGTTAACCGGTATATCAATGCTCAGATCCACTGGCAGAAGAATATGTAGATTTCAAGCTTTTAGAGTATTTTTCTTTTTCACCTCATTATTGCCTTGTTCCAGACGTCACCCTCCAAATGCGAGTGGGAATGTTCCCCTGCCCCCACCCCCAACACAAGAGTTTCTCTGCATCCCGCCAATTCGGTTTCCCAAAACGACTGACTCTCCACACCAATGTGGCTATAAATAATACGTCCAAACTTCTTTCCATTTTGATCACTTCCTTGGGAGTTCCCATAGTTCACCAGGGTTTCACGGGAAGAGGTGTGTGTGTGTGTGTGTGTGTGTGTGTGTGTGTGTTGGTCACAGCTAACACTGGTCCATTAGGCATTTGGAAATTTGTAAGATGATCAGTGCTGTGTTAAAATCCTTCTGCACTTTGCTGGTGCTGAACAGGACAGATATAAACATGGGGTTGCTGAGGGCCACCACGTAGAGAGGCTGCCTGAGAGTGAAGCCAACACGGAAGGTCCAGAACTCACAGAGGTGGGGAGAGAAGTGGAGGTAAAGGAAGGAGGACAGAGAGACAATCTGAGAGAAGCGGAGTTCAGAGGTTATCATATGAGCGTCTGGATCCAGGTGTGCCCGAAACCACATCAACCTATGCAGTTATGCCAACCAATAGATTCCTCTTTTGCTTAAAAAAAAACACCCTCCTGGAATAGTGGTTCTTCTCTGTGCTGTTGCTGACATAAAGCATGGAAAAGAATGACATCCAAGGGCCAAGAGGGTTTTTGAAACTCCCTTATCCCACCCCAAGCCAGAAGAGAAGCCAGTCATACCTACTCAAGGCCTCAACTCTACCCCCTCCATCCCCTAGTGCCAAGCTCTGGCATAACAGCCTCTTGAATTCCTGTCCCACCAAGAATTGCCACAGTCTGCATGAGTTCTCGGAAAGAAAACCCAATTCCCTTTCTCTTCCACATCCTCTCCCAATGTATAATAATTGTTGGGTAAGAGCCAGACCATTCACTAGGCCTTTTCCAGGACAAAAAAATCATCGAGGACCTTTGGGACTAGGTGCAAGGCTGGGTGCTTTACTCAGTGGTGGAATAGTTGGCTGCATGCAGTATTTAGAAGAACAGAGGGGTCAAATTCCTGGGTGGAAACTGTGCTAATCCTAATGCACCATCTGCGGGAGTGTCTGATGGGTACTGGCAGCTTAGAAAAAATAAGCTATTCCCCAGAGACCCCCCACTTCCATGACCTGGGCTCTCACGTGGGACGGCAGGGGCCATGGGATGCAAGTTGGCAACGCACCAGCGGCAAGGCATTAACCCTTTGGTTAAGAGCGAAGACAGTTTTCAAAATGACCCTTTCATTATAGAAAATGTTTCTTTCTTTTCTTTTTTTTTTTTAAAGAAGAAGGAAAAAAGGAAGAGAACAATTGCAAAAGAGCTGGAGTGGAGGAGCCAGAATTGAACTTCTGTGGGAAGACTGCCTTCCCTCCAGGCCTGGCACCGAGAGAGAGGAAGGGGGAGAGAGGAGAGAGAATAATTGAAAACACAGTGCCGCAGTCACATGGTTCAGCTTAGCTTCAGTAATTGAGCTCAGGACATTGGAACCAGCTCTTGCTCCCGAATGGAACCAAATGTCAGCAGAGCTTGGGGACAAGCCCGTGCCATTCCTCCAGCCCAGCTGCCTTCGAAAGGTTGGAACTAATGAGCTTTCCCTTATTTTTCCCCAGGCTCTCTGACAACTTGTCAAACTCTTGCCAGATTTTCTCTGCCTCTGGTGGACCCGCCACAAGACGGCCTTGTGGGTCTTCTCCAGAGGATTTTGGGGGAAGCACAATGAAGGTCTCTAACACAGCTTCATGAATGCAATCAGTTACTTTTACTTCCCAGCAGAAAAACTGAGACGTTCTGCAACTCCGCAGAAAACTGCTCTCCAACTCCCTGGAGGCTTCCCCACGCCACCCCAACTGTGCTAGGGTATTTGCTCTTTAGTTATATTCCACTGAATACCAGATCTGGGAGGGGTCTCCCCACCACATCTTAGGTAAGGACATTGGGCCCAATAGAGGGACAGGGCAGACTCATCATCACAGTTACCAGGATATGTTTTTACGATGGCAGAGCTGACGTTTACTTAGAACATGCAGAGCTGAAAGGAGGGAGCTGAATTGCAAAGAAATGGTTAGTTCCTCCCCTTTCAAGAAGTTCAAAAACCTTTCAGAATATGTGCTGTGAAGCAGGATCAGTTAGTCTGTCCCTCCCTTCCTACTTCCTTCCTTCCTTTTCGTTTTTTTTCATTCGGCAAGCACTTGTTGAGAAACTGTTATGTGCCTGTTTTTGTGCTAAGCAAAGCTAACCTACTGGAGGAAAGGCCACAGTATTTCCATCTGGATAAAATACATTAAACTCCCTGGAGATCTTTGGGAGGGTAAATAACCATATGGAGCAAGGGGAACTAGCTGGTAAAATGTGTTTCAAATTGCTGAATTCTCCAACAGCGTCCTTTATCAAAGGCAATTTTTAAAGTTTGGTCACTCTAGCCCAAGGGGTAATTTTTGTTTTCTTTTCAATTAAAGAATGACTCCATGATAAGAAATAAAGTAATGTATGGTTATTTCTCTTTCTAAAAGAACACCTTAGGCAGGGCGCAGTGGCTCACGCCTGTAATCCCAATGCTTTGGGATGCCAAGGTGGGCGGATTGCCTGAGCTCAGAAGTTCAAGGCCAGCTTGGGCAACCTGGTAAAACCCCATCTCTACCAAAAATACAAAAAATTTAGCCAGTGTGGTGGTGTGCACCTGTGGTCCCAGTTACCCGGGAGGCTGAGATGGAGAGACTGCTTGAGCCTGCCAGGCAGAGGCTGCGGTGAGCCGAAATCATAGCACTGCACTCCAGCCCAAGCGACAGTGAGATCCTGTCTTGGAAAAAAAAAGAGTAACTTTAATAGGATTCCATGGGACCTGCAGCTGGGAGTAGTTCTGTGTATGTCTCTATGCATTGTACAGAAGACTGGGAAGACATGGTGTCTCTGGACCTCAGTTTCCTAACTGGTAATTTAAGCAAGTTGTGTTGAAGTTAGTTTTATACCTGTCATCTTTCTTCCTCTATACTGTCACCAGCTGGAGAGGAGAAACAGATAAAGTCTCATTTATTTTTTTGTCCCCAAAGCTTTGATGGGGGTTGACACAAAGAAGGGCATTTGCATGTTCTTTTTTTTTTTTTTGAGATGGAGTCCGCTTTTGTTGCCCAGGCTGGAATGCAATGGCGTGATCTCGGCTCAATGCGACCTCCGCCTCCTGGGTTCCAGCAATTCTCCTGCCTCAGCCTCCTAAGTAGCTGGGACTACAGGCACATCCCACCATGCCCAGGTATTTTTTTATTTATTTATTTTTAGTAGAGACGGGGTTTCACCATGTTGACCAGGATGGTCTCTATCTCTTGACCTCGTGATCCACCCGCCTCAGCCTCCCAAAGTGCTGGGATTACAGGCGTGAGCCACCGTGCCCAGCTTGCATGTTCAATGAATGAATGGCAGATGGGTGTTTCAGAGACTCCTTCCAACAGACTTTTCCTGCACCAACACCATGTGAAGTGTTCTCAAGGAAACCATCTCAACTAGGACAACAGAATGATGGACTCCAGGAAACCAACTGACACCAGAGTGACAAGGAGCCACAGTGGGCTAACCTCAGAGCGAAAGACAAGCCAAGAGCCATCAAGGAAGATTCTCAATGCTGCTCCTCAGAAAAGTCTATTTGACCCAACAATCCCATTACTGGGTATATACCCGAAGAACTATAAATCGTTCTACTATAAAGACATGTGCACACGTATGTTCATTGCAGCCCTGTGTACAATAGCAAAGACCTGGAACCAACCCAACTGCCCATCAATGATAGGCTGGGCAAAGAAAATGTGGTACATATATATACACCATGGAATACTATGCAGCCACAAAAAATGATGAGTTCGTGTCCTTTGTAGGGACTTGGATTAATCTGGAAGCCAACATTCTCAGCAAACTGACACAAGAACAGAAAACTAAACACTGCATGTTCTCACTCATAGATGGGTGTTGAACAATGAGAACACGTGGACTCAAGGAGAGGAACATCACACACTGGGGGCAGTTGTGGGGGTGTAGGGGAGGGACAGCTGGGAGTGGGGAGGGTGAGGAGGGTGGGGGGATAACATGGGGAGAAATGCTGGATATAATATGCACCTAAAGTAAAATAAAAAAATAATAATAAAATTTTAAAAGATCCCAGAGAAGCCCCTCGCAGGGGCCACTGCACGTTCAGCATCCTGGAAGGAGATCCTAACCATCAGTGCACAGGCATGAGTGGGGCATCAGGATGGCCTCAACAAAACCCAGGCCCCTGGGGCACAGGGTGAGTCAGGACAGGGATTTCCCTCTCAGCATATATTACCTCCAAGATGGTAAGGGTATGCTCTATAATCCCTCTCAATAAGGAGCTGGATAAACAAAGGCATTTCCATGCAGATAAATAAGGACCTATCCAGCCATCACTGTTCTTGAGAGACTAGCTAAAGCTCATCTCTCGTGAAATCCCAGTGCCCAGAGCAGGACTTCACACTTAGGATGCACTCAGGCAGGGTCGTTGCAGCATGAAATGAGAGGTCAACTGCACAAAGCTACACACAGGGATATCCACACCGTGTTGTTAATTAGTCATTGTTAATCACTGGGAGGATGGACACGCAGGATTATAAATATACTGCTTAAAGGCTTAGGCTCTGAAATTGACCTCCCCTTCTTTCTGCCTTGCTTTATCTTCACTGAGGGTTGTCTGCTCTATTCGTCCTTTCCAAGGGCTCATTCTTAGAAGCAGGGAACACATCTGCTTTTGGGGTTTGATTTCCAGCATGCTTATTTCTGCTTCAGTTACTTGTTTCCTTCTTGCTTTTGTTTTGTTATTTTTTTCTATCTTCAAGAATTGAATATTTAGTTTCCTCAAATTCATTCTATTTTAGAAATGATAGCATATCATGTAGCGGTCACATGCTGCAGCTTTACAGCCTAGGTAGATCTAGGTGTCAATCTCACTCCAACAATTTTCCGTGCCTGACTTTGAAGAAATCTACTTAGCATGCAGTGGAGAGGAGGGAGCCTGGAAGAGCTCAACAAGCCTGCAAGGCTGTAAGGAGAGGTGTCTGCGGTGCAAGGCACAGTAGACTTGTTCAGGGCCACGGATGGGAGCAGCTTTGGGTTCTTCTCATAGAAGGTCCTCATGAATCCTCAGTAGGCAGCCTCATCATTGCTGTCTCGCTGCTGCCGCTGTTGCTGCTAAGACAGACAGTCCCGGCCCAGCTGGATGGAGGCTGTACATTCTTCAAAGACACCCAGAGGGGGAAACAAGATGGCCAACTACATGCAGCCAGGAAGTGTTGTTCCCACTGAGAGAGAGACCAAACTACCAAGGAATCCACCATCATTTGGGCAGCTCTTCACAGAGAAAAAGCCAAGGGTGTGTAGAGAGATGATGCTGAAGCTGAGGCTGAAGAGGGAGGAAGCTGGGAACCCTGCAGGGGTACCCAAATGCTAGGGCTAGTTCATGGCCCAAACAGCTCCTGGGAAAGGAGTGAGTGAGGTAACTGAAGGATGCCTCACTCTTGCTGTCAGCCTCTGGGATTCTAGCTATAGGGGACCCTGCATCACACAAGGACATGGGAGATAGAGGGGGATCTTCCCAGGGCACAGGCAAAGACAGGCCTTCAGACAGCATGGATCTGAGGAGTTTTTGTGCACTGGACATTTCCAGCAGAGAGGAGCCATAGATGGTCATCTCCTAGGACTCTCTATTCCCCTCTGGAGGCATTGGCCCCAGCTGACCTTCCAGCCAGGAGAAAGCAGGGCTGGCTTCTCTGGGAATGATGCACATCTGTTCTGCAAGCCTTCCTACACACTAGCCCTTCCCAGGGCCCATGCCTAGCCACCGTGCAGGAGCAGGTGCACAGCACAGCTTCCTCAGCCCAGCCTGAGTGCATTGCTCTACCTGAGTACTTTCCTAGTGATCTGGGGCACGTCAGACCCCCAGTGCAGCCAGAATCCAACTGTGAGCCATGGGATGTCCTGGACCCCGGGGCTAACAGTACAGCAGCTCAGGAATACAACGTCAAGATCTGTGTTTGGCCCTTGAGTTAGGGAGGATCCCCCACCCTCAGAGAATGGCAAGGAGTGAGGTACATGGGTTCCTGGGTCAGGGTGGGAACAAGATATGCCTCCCTCCCCAGGATCAGTCCAGAAAGGGTGCAGCACATCTTCCAGTGACAGCCTTTCCCAGAGGGGCCCTGCATCCCAGGACACCTACGAAAGAAACACGGGCTCATAACCAGTAATCAAAAAGGTCTCCCCCAAGGCTCGTGAGCAGACCCGGTGAAGGGGCCATTTGTCTCCATCCACCACTGCAGAGCCTACCTGCCGACACGAGGAAACAAGAGTAGTGTGGCAGGCCCGTACCCTAGCTGTTGGTCATTACTCCTCCACGCCACCTACTGGATCAAAGTCCAAGCTGCATCACCAAAAATTAACCTACTAATATATGCATAGTGCTACAATGAACATACAAGTGCATGAGGGTTTTTTTTTCTTTCTTTTTTTTTTTTTGGAATAATGATCTGCTTTTCTTTGGGTATATATACAGTAATGGGATTTCTGGGATTACAGGCATGTGCCAGCTCGCCTGACTAATTTTTGTATTTTTAGTACAGACGGGGTTTTCATCATGTTTGCCAGGCTGGTCTCGAACTCCTGACCTCAAATGATCCACTCACCTTTGCCTCCCAGAGTGCTGGTAGTGCAAGCATGAGCCACCATGCCTAGCCTAAGATTATTTTTATCATTTGGTTGTAGCCAACTCCAGCCAAACTGCAGACACCAGGGAATCTTGCAGCAGTGGCTGAGAACATAGGATACCTGCCACATTTACTGAAGCAATGGCTAGGCAATGCATCCCCTGCATTGAGCTAACTGTCGGAAGCATAAAATAAAAGTGTGTGTGTGCATGTATGTGTGTGTGTGTGATGTTAGAATAAGTCAGAAAGAATACTCAACAAGTTGTTACTGAAGAGCAAAGAATGGGCAAAAACTGATTACATTTTACTAATTACAGCATTTTTACCAAAAGCGAAATTTAATAGTAAAGATTAAAATACAAAGTGGCAATATAATAAATTGGTAATAAATTTGTATACACCACTTAACTACAACCTAAAAAGAAAAAGAGGAAAAAAAAAACCCCAAAAACAAAAAAACACAAACTTAAACCCAGGATACGATCTGCCTGCTGGAAGAACTAGATTGGGAGAGCAGCTGGAAAAGCTGTCTGTGGATGGACAACTAAGACCTCCTTCCTGGGAAACTAAGGGCAGGGGCATGAAATTGACATTAAATTCACATCCAGTGATCTCTAAATGGAACTAAGAGGAGTTTCAAAGAAATGCAAAATAACAGCTATAGAGCATTACAGAGTCTTTGGCCTGAAAGAATTTTTCACATTTTGCTGGTCCAACTGCTATCATTTACTTCTCTGTGGGTGTGGTGTGTGTGTGTGTGTGTGTGTGTGTGTGTGTGTGTGTGTGTGTGTGATTGTTTTGGTTTGGGTTTTGGTAAGAAATAATTATATATCATCTCCTTTAAGATTATTTTTAGATATATTTCTTTTCACCACACACACACCCCCTCCCCCCACACACACACTTTTATTTTCTGCTTCTGACAATTAGCTCAAGGCAGGGGATGCATTGCCTAGCCATTGCTTCAGTAAACGTGGCAGGTATCCTATGTTCTCAGCCACTGCTGCAAGATTCTCTGGCATCTGCAGTTTGGCTGGAGTTGGCTACAATCATCCTTGGAGTATGAAGAGAAGGAAGGGAGAGAGAGGAGGCGCGTAAGACTGGGCCACCTGCCCACCTTCCCCAATCCTCACCATTGCTCGAGTCTCTCTTAACCTATTTATCAGAAAGTACAGAAAAAAAGAGAGATCAGCTCATGGCTGACTCAGGCCTGAAATCCTTGCCTTGGATAATGGGGAGAAGGCCATCTTATTGAAAGAGAAGATCTGGAATATTTCAGTTATGATATTCTCCTGACACATTTTCACCATCCCAAACTCCACCCACTGTTCTCCAGGACTATTTATGAAACTTTTAAAATCATGACCTGTGCGAGGCATGCTGGCTAACAACTTTAATTCCAGCACTTTGGGAGGTTGAGGCAGGCAAATCACTCCAGCTCAGCAGTTTCAGCCTGGCCAACGCGGCAAAACCTCATCTCCAATAAAAATACAAAAATTATCCAGGTGTGACGGCATGCGCCTGTAGTGCTGGCTACTAGGGAGGCTGAAGTGGGAGAATCGCCTGAGCCTAGGGAGTCAAGACTGCAGTGAGCCAGGATTGCACCACTGCACTCCAGCCTGGGCAACAGAGTGAGACCCTGTTTCAAAAAATAAATAAATAGATAAATAAATAAAAATAATTTTTAAAGAATTTTAAAAATTAAAAAAATATTGACCTACAGTAAGAATTTACATTTTACATCATAGTACATAGATTACATAAACACCCATAAGATGTATATGTATATATAAATAAATATATATAACTAAAAAGTTTCATGGAACATCTTTACTACAGTATAATAAAGATAATATAAAATATCTATGGTATAAAAAAGATAATATGAAATATGCCTTTGTTAAGAACCTGATGCAATCTGATGTATGCTATTCTTTTTTCGTTTTAGAGAAAAGAAGTTGGTTTCAACCCAGTAAATTCATTTTCAATTCACTAGCCGTTTTCACGCTTGAAAACCACTACTTTAAGGTTTTCTCTGATTTCTTATAGCAATTCCATATGAGATATTTGCTTTGATTCCTCATTTAGCTCCCATCTTTGAGCCGCTGAATCTTTTCATATGTACATTGATTTTGCTGTGTTTGCTCAGCCCTACTCAAGAGGTCTGTGTTGACTCAGATTCGGGAGCCGGGATGGGTTCTGAAATTCCCTGTCGGAATCTTTCATACATGCCCAAGCCAGACTGCAGAAAGGACTTAGATTTCTTGTGGCTTTTCTTTGCCAGGTGAGGGATGCAGTGAGCAGCAGGGAGGGTGCGCCGTTCCCCAGCATCTAAGCCATCAGGCGAGCCTTAGACCTCTGGAAGGGATCTGTGTAGGGGACTGCCTCCTGTTGGCTGAGCAAGGCAGTCGTGTCCCAGCCATTGTAACTGTCCACTGGAGGAGCATTTTCGCCCCAGCTGTACATGCTGAGACTAAGCCAGGTGCAAGACCATGGAGATCTCCACGCTGGGTGGTCCTCCGCATCGGGGGCGCCGAGCAGCACTACCAGTTGCTCCCACCCAAAGCAAACCTCTCCTCCAGCATCTCCAGATTGGCAGGCACAGCGCCTACCTTCTGATGTGCTCTGCCCTTCCATCCGCGTCCTGAGCATCCACCTGCAGTGCCCAGCCCCCATCAGCTCTGTACTCTTTGGTACTGAAACTTCTCAGTATTTCTGGCATGCTCTGAACAACCCTGTCTAGTTTACAAGACGGACATCGATTTGTCCTTATTTCAACAGAAGTTCAAAAGAAGAACTTGAAGTAAATTCCTGATTTCAAGTTGTCTTCCTAGCTAACCAAAACTCTAAGCTCTTGGAACTGTTTATTTTGCCCCAATGCCTATTTTCTCCCCATGTACATGAGCATGTTGCTATGCACAATGAATTACTTTTTAATAGCAAAACATAACATATATGAAAATGTATTACCAACTCAAATGCTCACATTTTTTAATTTTTTGTTTTTTGAGAGGGAGTCTTCCTGTCACACAGGCTGAGATGCAATGGTGCGATCTCGGCTCTCTGCAACCTCCACTTCCCAGATTCAAGCGATTCTCCCGCCGCAGCCTCCTGAGTAGCTGGGATTACAGGCATGCACCACCATGCCCAGCTAATTTTTGGTATTTTTAGTAGAGACGGGGTTTCACCGTGTTGGTCAGGCTGGTCTCGAACTCCTGACCTCAGGTGATCCACACGCCTCGGCCTCCCAAAATGCTGGGATTACAGGCGTGAGCACTGTGCCCAGCCAGCAGATTTCAATTCAAAGTGTATCTCCCTCCCTCTCACTCCTACAACCCTGGACCACTGCTGGGAACCAGAAACGGGGAGAGCGTTGACAAAAGGGCAGGTTTTAAGCTCCTGGCCTGCCTTCTGCCAAAATAATGTTGCCTTAACTCTTTGTATATGAGTTTTCATGGTAGATTTCAATTCTTAAAAGGTTTCAATGAGTACAAAGAATTAGAAAGTAGTAATTCTACAGTTAATCACATCCAAAGGAGATTTTTTTGAACCCTATGGATATAGGACTGTCTTTGTGTTTAGGAAATGTAAGTATTTGTTGAGGCATGCCACAAAGTCAGTAAGAGCATGGATTTTGGAGTCAGACAGGTTGGGTTCGGGTCCTGGGAATGTCTAGGTGAGCGGTCATGTCCAAGCCTCCTCACCTCTCGATTTGGGGATACACTCCCTAAGCCCCAGGTTGTTGTAAGGTTTAAATGAAATGATGTGTGTGAATATTTTAGCATGGTGCCTGGGCCCTGAAGAGTGGCCAGGAAATGGCTGGGGTACTAAGTATTGTTAATCAGCCTCCCTGGGGATTGAATAAATGATTAGCAGGGGCTTTGAGGCTCTAACCCACCTGATGGCTCCTGCCCATGTCATGTCTGCAGCAGGGTGGGGGCCTTCTACTGTGCTCACAAATGTTAACCATCACTTAACTTCAGAGCAGAAAAGGAGAACAGAGAGGAGGGAAGAGGCTGAACAGTCTTCTCCTTCCAGGGAAAACTGGAGAAACAGGAAGGGGAGCCAGAGAGACGGCAGCTTCCCAGGCTGCTTCCAGAAACCTGGTGGGAGCTCAGACTGGCCTCTTGGGACAAAGAGGTCGTCTTTGTGCTGCTCAGCCTGAAGTGGGATGATTTCACCTGGCAAGGGCCGGAGGAGCGGATGCTTCCCTGTATTCCCCAGGGAACCTCTATTCTTGTGCTGTTACCTCATTCTCCAGCTACGGAAAGCAAACTTGCTATGGACCGAAAAAAAAAAACCACCAATCCTGGCACCTACCAAAGCAGGAATTAGTCACTCGACCCTTATCAAAAGCAAGTGGAGTGAACACTCTTCCCATGGTCATTCTGCAGAGGTGCCCACCGGCCGTGCCCACTTTGGAGAAGAGGAGAGTGGTCAGCAGCAGAGCAGCCTCCTTCAGGCGCCTGTGGCCCTTCTCTCTCCCGCTGCCTTCCATTCCTCTGCCTCCTTCCACACTCCAGTGCCAAGGATGAGACTCGGCTGATAAGTCAGAAATCTCAGGACCAAATTCTTCCCGCGCTGCAGAGCTAGGGCAAGCGACATCCCTCTGTCCACCTTCTGAAGCTGCTTCCTCCTGTACCTAATTGTGTGAAGTGGTGACACAGAGATTCCTACCAACACAATTCTGGCTTCTGCTCTTCCTCTAACCCCAGCACCGCTTCCAAATACGAAGTTACGACCTAGCAACCAAGACCCTCCCCATTCAGGTCAGAAAGGCCAGCCTCCTGCCTCCGGTAACGCAGTCTGGACAGAGCAGCTACCTGACAGACAGTCACTCACCGGGTGCCCACCTACCTCCTATACACCGTCCCCCGGGGCTGCCACCTCCCTCGCTCCTCTCTCCAGCTGCCCAGCAGGGACTGCAGCACCACCTCAGAGAGCCTGTGGCCCAGGCCTGGGTCAGAGCCGGCAAGGATTGAGAAATGGATGCTCCGTTCTCATACGGAGGCCAGCCTCTGAGTCCGATCCCAGGCTCCAATAGTTGAGCAGGACACAACATTCACCACCTGCTCTGGACAGGTGACTCAGGACAAATGTGTCCCACCTGGCATGGATTTGCTCGAAGACTCCTGACCTGAGCCATCTGACTGCTCCACGTGAAAAGGCTTGGTCCAAAAAGGGGGGCTGCCAGTGCTGAGAAGCTCAGCCTCAGAACAAGGTCCACCATCTGCTGGGCTGGCCGGCAACACCCAGGAGGCAAAGCCAGTGCAGAGCCACAGAACCACAGTGAGGTTCCTCGGTGCACCTCAACTGCCCCTGCCTTCTTTGAACAAGGAGAGCCGAAAGGTAATAAACATGACTCGGTGGCTGCAATGTGCCTGGCACACTGCTAGGAGCTCTCCATAAACCGCATCACATGCTGGGAGTCGCAACACATGCCTATAATCCCAGCTACCCGGGAGGCTGAGGCAGAAGGATCACTTGAGCCAGAGGTTCAAGATCAGCCTGGGCAGCATAGCAAGACCTCATCTCAAATTATATAAAAATTTAGTAAAAAGTAAAAAAAAAAGTCATCACACACAATGCTGACATGAATCTGGTAAATATATCATATCTACTTTGCAGACAAAGAAAGCCACTGCACAAAAATTCACTGAGCACCTACTATGTGCGATGCTTGGTGACGTTGGGTTATAGTCAATCACTGGCTCAGCAAAGTCAAGCAGTTTCCCCAAGGTCACACAGTTAGCAAGTTAGCTAGCCAAAAGTCTAATTAAGATCCACCTGTCTCCAAAGCCCGGGCTTTTTCCATGGCATCTCATTTCCTGTCTGTGCCACCCTTTTCCAGAAACAACAAACTGGCTCTCAGAAGCTTATGTCACTCATTGGTCCTCAAGCCGGCTGCGTCAGCAGCATCTGCTAGAAATGCAAGTTCTCAGGCCCTTGCCTGGACCTTCTGGAGCAGCCCTGCTGACGTGGCGTCAGCCCTCTGTTTTCACAAAGCCTTCAGGTGGTTTTGGTGCGTGCTCAAGCGTGAGAGCCCACGACCTCACGTATATAGAGCACGTTGAAAACTGCAGCATAAAAGAATGGGACACTTTTGTGTGTGTCCTGTGGGCATTAGTGTCATGTGACCAGGGTGCCTTTCCCCCACGTGAACCTTGGAGAATCTAATCTTAGGGTGGCACTTAACCCATCTGCCCCCCAACAGAGCGTCCCACGCATCTCTCCTAAGCTCAGCCTCTGTCAGCCATGTGTACATGCCAGCCTGAGATTTCTGTATGGACCTCTCTTCTAAAGAATGGAAAGTTTTCCAACGCTCAGCACCAAATGTTTCAGGGCTTCCTGGGGGCTTTAATGAGGGTGTAGGTGCAATCCGTAGGAAGCCCTTGAAATTCCACGAAAGGCTGCGAAGATCCAGCCGCTGCCGCTAGAGAACCCAGGCCCCCAGTCACAAGGGAGACATGGGAGGAGGGGACACTCTGGGGATAAAGCTCCCTTTGTCAGCAGGCACAGGGGACACTGTAGGGCTGAGTCTGGAGTGTAGTGAAGGAATTTCTAAATTGCAGGGAGTGAGTGCCTCTGTCAGTGTCGCCTGCCCAGCTCACACCCACAACTTCTCTCACAATGGCCTGGGTGTGGGGGGGCCAGGACAGGCAACGGGCCCCACTGCCATCTTGCTCTGGCAGAGGGCCTAAGGAGCAATTCAGCACCCCAGGGCTATGGAGGCTGGCCTTGCTCTTCTTGGATCCGGAGGCCTCGGAGGGCCCCACAGCCCCCCTCCTCCACTAAGTCTCAGCTCTCTGATCATTGGTACCGGAATCTAGTTCCTGCCTCTCCCTCTATTTTCAGAGGATCTGTTCTTTCTCACGCTCAGAAGGTAAATTTACTCCCAAGTGTAGCTGAGACTTGGCCCTGATTTTTCCTAACACAAGATGGTTTTTCCTTGAAGGTGGAAACTCTGTCACCCCTGCACCCTTCAGGACATCCTGCAGAAGAAGAAGAGTCTCCGCCCTGCCCAACAGTCCGCAGACCAGCTCACTGCAAGCCAGAAGGGAGGGGAGGAGGACGCAGCTGAGAGAGGCCGCCTGGTTAGAACTAGGAAGTTCAAGAACCACTTCAAGCTAAACCAAGACCTTCCTGGGCCATCTTGGTGATTCGCAGCCTTAATTTGCTAAGACAAAAATTAGATGAAATTAATTTTCTGCCAGATGAAACTGGAAACTGCTATTGTACCGTGTTATTGAGAGGATGAGGCAATAGAGGAGGAAGCACACTGCCAACATCTGACCAAGCGGAGGCCTGCTCACCTTCTCAGCCCTTCCAGCCCACGGCGCTGAGACATCTGTTCTACAAGAGATTCTGATGCTTAAGTTTCATAACCAATAACCTGTATTTCCTCCCAACCCTCCCTTTCTTTAATTACAAAAATTTAATTCACAAAAGTAAATTTTTATTTCCAAAAATTTTAAACAATTAAAATTACAAATTTTAAAAAATTAATTTAAAAAAACTTAATTGTAAAACCTAAAATTACGATTACAAATTTAAATTTAATTTTTAAAAATTTAAATTATAAAAATTTTTAATTACAAAAGTAATATATGTTTGTTTTGGCAGTAAAAATATTCAGAAGGCAAAAAGAAAGCGTGTCCTTAAAACGACACAACAGGGTCATCTCCTATTCTGTTCAAACAACAGCAAAATAAGGAGCTTAGAGTCAGAGCAATGGACACTGGCTTTTGTTCTAAGTGGCTCTGTCAACAGCAAGTCCTTTTTCCTTACTGAGTCTCAGTTTCCACATCCACAAAATGGAAGCAAGAATCTGACAGGGCCGCTCAGAGGTCTGAGCACAGAGTGGTCTTGCAGTCTATAAAATGCCTTGGGAATTCTTATGCTGTGCACTCCTGCCTTAAGAACTGTATTGTCACGATGCAGAATATAAGTTAACGATTTTAACTAGCAACGTATCATCATGACATGATGATAATCAGTTCTCTCCCTATGTAGCACTTTCGACTTAGAGAGAAGGTTGAGGCCAAAACGTGACGATTTTAGTGTATGTCCCCACTTACGGATGCAAACACTGAGACTCAGAGAAGTTACACGTCTAAGAAGTGAGCATCCGAGGTTGTGCAGTCAGAAGCAGTTGGTCCCTTGATTCCTGCTCCTGGGTTCTCTTCCCCACTTTTCCTGGCCCATAGCAACACATAGATTCAAACCAAAGGTTTTAACTTCATACAAAAAGTCTAGCTGACTTCCATCTAGACTATGCTGCCCTCTCTCTGGCCTTTTCTTCTTTCAAACTGTCCTTCTGGGCTATATCCTTTCAGAGTGATTCCATAACTAAGGTACTATACAATGCCAACAAGCAACTGAAGCCAGTCCACGGGCAAATATACCCTGCCCGTGCCAGCAACTCCCAAATTCACTTCTCCGAGCCTGGACTTCCCCTTGAATTCTAACTTTTTATTCCTACCACGTGCTTCACATCGTCAGCTGGGGTTTAACCTGCATTTCAAAAGTAACACTGCCTGGCTCTTACTCAGAGAGGTGGGGGCGGGGGGAAGGAGCACTGTCAAATACTTCTTCCCTAAACTTCCACATTTTGGTAGTTGTCACTAACATCCATCAATTTCCCAAGCCAAAATCCTCAGTATCAAGAAGGTAAGAACATGGTCTCTGAAGCCAAAACTCCTGGGTGCATCTCACAAGCCTGTCCCTGCCCAGGTGCATGACCACAGGCAGGCGAAGAGGCACTTCTCTGTGGACTGGCTTTGACGTCTACAGGATGGCTAGTGAACTAACATCTGCCTCACAAGGTTTGCTTAGGACTACCTGAGATGATATTGGTAACATTCTTAGAACAGTGCCTGCCAAAATAAGCCCTCTGTGAGCCTTTATTAATCTTGATTCCTCCATGTTTCTGACCTTCCACATCACATTCGATTTCTCAGTGATTCCCGCTGGCTCTTTCCCCAGAAGCTATCCCAGTTTCTACTTGCTTCTCTCCATCTTCACTGCCGCCACCCTCCTCTTACTAAGCCTGATTATGGCTTTCACCTTCTACCTGGGAATGGTCCCTACTTAGACCTTCATAATCCATTATTCACACAATTGCAGGTAAGCTTTTTGAAAATATAAATTGGATCATCACTGGCATAAAACTTTCAAGGACTTTGAATTGCTTTTTTTTTTGAGACGGAGTTTCACTCATGTTACCCAGGCTGGAGTGCAATGGCGCGATCTCGGCTTACCACAACCTCTGCCTCCTGGGTTCAGGCAATTCTCCTGCCTCAGCCTCCCAAGTAGCTGGGGCTACAGGCACGCGCCACCACGCCCAGCGAATTTTTTGAATTTTTAGTAGAGACGGGGTTTCACCATGTTGACCAGGATGGTCTCGATCTCTTGACCTCATCATCCACCCGCCTCGGCCTCCCAAAGTGCTGAGATTACAGGTGTGAGCTACCGCGCCCAGCCCTGAATTGCTTTTAAAAACTTTTTTTTTTTTTTTTTTTTTTTTTTAAGACAGTGTCTTGCTCTGTGGCCCAGGCTGGAATGTAGTGGCATGATCATAGCTAACTGCAGCTTTAAACTCTTGGCTCAAGCAATCCTCCAGCCTTAGCCTCCTGAGTAGCTAGGACTACAAGCACCTGCCACCATATTTAGCTATTTTTTACTTTGTATTTTTCGTAGAGACGTGGTATCTCTCTGTTTTGTAGAGACATAGTCTCTCTCATGGTCTCTCTATATAGATACATGTTCTCTCTCAAGCTCCTGGCTTCAAGCAATCCTCCTTTCTTGGCCTCCCAAAGTGCCAGGATTTAGGCATGAGCCACTGCACCCAATCTCTATTTAAAAATTCTAATAAACTGTATTGTTCTGAGCAGTTTTAGGTTTATAGAAATATTGCACAGAAAGTACAGAACCCCCAAATACTAATCTCCCTCTCCACACACACAATTTCCCTTACTATTAACATCTTACGTTGGTGGGGTACATTTTTACAGTTGATAAACCAACACTGATACATGATTATTAGGTAAAGTTTGTGGCTTCCATGAGGGTTCACCCATTGTGTTGCGCAGTTCTACACGTTCTGATAAGTGCGTAGTGTTTAGGAGCCACCACTGTGGTATCGTACAGAGGGTGTACTGACTGCCCTAAACATGCCCTGCGCTCCACCCCTTCCAAAGACTTTGCATTGCTTTTTCAAAATAATACCCAGATTCTTTACAACATCCCAAAGGAGCGACATGATCTCACCCTTGTTTATCTCCCCAACTTCAGCTTCCACCTCTGGCCTCGTCTGCTCCCTGCATCCCACAGCCACCCTGGCCTTTTGGCTCTTTCTTGGATAAGCCATGACCATGTCACCCTATGGCTTCTGCCCTAGCTGTTTTCTCTCACAGGAAAGTTTTACTTCCAGATTTTCAGATGGCTGGCTCTTCGCTGCCTCCACATCCTAAGTGAGATCTTTCTTGTCCACTCAATCTAAACTAGCCCCCAGGTACGCACTGTTTCCTTTCCTGCTTTGATTTTCTTCATAGAACTTGCCACTATGTGAAGGTGTCCTGTTAGCTACTTGGGTACTCGTGTGTCATCCATCACCCCATCTAGAGTATGAGCCCTCCACACAGGGACCTCATCAGCCTGTTCACCGTGGGGTCCTCAGCACCAGAGTATGGCTGGCCTATAATGGGTTGATAAACATCTACTCTGTGAATCAATACATAAATGAATGAATAAATAAATGACTAATGCCACGTAATGAGTTTCTGCATTTGTTTGCAGTTGCGAGTTTACAAAGAGCTCTTCTAGACATTTCCTTAGTGTCATTTATGTGAGTAGGCCCAGGTCCAAATGGAATTTTAAAAACATAGTCACAGTATCTCCCTTAGCTCCTAGAACCCGCAGATAAGGGAAGAGAATGTTCTCTCCAAAGGAAGAGAGTTTAGTTCCAAGAGCATTCATGACCTTCTGGAGGTGACAAGAAGAATCACTTGGTTTAATTCATGGCTCTAAGACAAAGAAAAACACTGAGATATAGAACCCTGGCTGGCTAATAAGCAGCAGCAATCATTTGTGCAGCAGGTGCTAAGGGTCAGTGTGGAGGTTGAGGCAACTCCATCTTGGGTGCTAATCCCCCATGTTGGCTTCTGATTAACTCCGGTTCCAGAAAAGTCTCTTAAGGCTTCTATTCTATCTACTGCTGCTTGTATAAGAGCATGTACTTATCCTGCCCTTAGGTCAAAACAACCTTGATGTTATTGTACTTACCACAAACCCCACCCTTGAGCAATTCCCCTATGCGTTCCTTCTGAAGCCCTGTACCCTTTCCCTGTGATATATACACCCCGGGTCTGGGGTGTCATGGCGGGGATCCACCGTCTTGTCTCATCATCCTAGACACAGACATGGCTTCTGTTCATAAGTCCTTATTCAACACTGCTTTCTAAGAAACTGGGTTTGTCAGCTTCTCTCTTGCCCCTCAACTTCCTCAGCCTTTGGGGGTAGGTTTGCATAGACCTGCTCACCACGGAACAGCCAGACGCAAGGCTAAGCACCATCACACAGTATCTAGCGCCGCAACTCACTCGGAGGGTTGGCACCGCAATGACCTCCCCTTTTTCTTATGAGAAAGGGAAGAAGAGACATCACAGGGAGTAAAAAACATCCCCAAAGCACAGAGCCAGGAGGTTGACCCAGGATCACCTGATGACAAAACCCAGTTCCTTGTAACAAAATCTGAGTGAGTAAACATTGCCGTGCTGAGCATTCAGCCCCATCACATGCGTGGGCTTAGAAAGGGTTAAACGCCACAGCGGGAGGGAGTGGTCAGTGCCTGGGTGGTGCTATTTTTAAGGCCAAGATTAGGATGGTTTGCACAGCACCACCTGGCAAGAAGAAAAGGCCAGGTATTAATGAATGACGCACGGAGGGGGAGAAGGGGGAGAATTTTCCACTCAGCAAGACTTTGGCAGGAACCGTGTGTTCAGTCTGGGGTCTTGCCTTTTACAAGGGTGTGGAGGCAGTTGAGTCCTTCGTCTTTTCTGGCTGCGACAGGATTGCCAGAGATGCCCCAGCCGGGGACCCTGGCCCCCTCCCGCGTGGCTTCAGACTGGACACGGGCGGAGCCCGAGGTGGATGGCGCCTGGCTGTTCAAAGCAGTTATTTGTCCCAAGCTTTCAGTCTTTCTGCCCACACAAGTATCTGAGGAACGCCGCTTCCTGCCTTGCATCAGAAAGCAACATTTTTAAAGATTAAGAAATCCCTACTTTTCTTCTCTTAATTTGTTATTGTCAGGACATGACTGACTCAATAGGTAAAAATTTTAAATCCCTGCCCAAGGTCACAGGCTCGTCTCCCCACGCTCAAAGTTTCTCCAGATGCTTCCTGCATCCTTCCACCTCCACGTGTCAGCACACTCTGCCCTTTCTAAGCAAGGGACTCAATAAGCCCTGCCTCCCAGCGAACTCTCATGTGTTTTTCAGGGTTTGGCTCAGAATCACCTCCTCCAGGAAGGCTTCCCTGACACCCTCTCCCAACTCACACATTAATTCAGTAGTTGCCTTGACTGGGCGCAGTGGCTCACACCTGTAATCCTAGCTCTTTGGGAGGCTAAGGCAGGAGAATCACTTGAGGCTAAGAGTTCAAGACCAGCCTAGGCAACACAGCAAGATCCTGTCACTACAAAAATAAAAATAAAAAATTAGCTTGGCATGGGCTGGGGGCAATAGCTCACACCTATAATCCCAGCACTTTGGGAGGCCCAGAAGGGTGGATTGTTTGAGGTCAGGAGTTGGAGACCAGCCTGGCCAACATGGTGAAACTCCGTCTCTACTAAAAATACAAAACTTAGCTGGGCTGGGTGGTACAAACCTGTAATCCCAGCTCCTCTGGAGGCTCAGGCAGGAGAATTGCTAGAACCCGGGAGGCAGAGGTTGCCTTGAGCCAAGATCGTGATGGAGTGAGACTCTGTCTCAAAAAAAAAAAAAAAAAAAAATTAGCTTGGCATGGTAGCATGTGCCTGTAGTCCCAGATACTTAGGAGGCTGAGGCAGGAGGATTGCTTAAGCCCAGGCTTAAGTCAGGAGGTCGAGGCTGCAGTGAGCCTTGATCACACCACTGTACTCCTTATTTCAATAAATAAGAAATGAATAAGGATCTGCCCTCGTGTCCTCTCAGAGCACTCCATGCTGAGCACTCTCATTCATGTATCTGCTTTTTCTAGGAAGGAATAAAGCCTTGCGGCTGGGGGCTGTGACTTATCTTTCTTTGTAGCCTTGGTACTGAGCATAGTACCTGACACAAACTGGATGCTAAGTATCTGTGAGAGGAAGGGATGGGAAGAGGAAGAGGAAGAAGAAAACAAGGCAGGAAGGAGGGAGGGCAAAGGAGGGAGGGAGAGACGGATTCTTTGCGATCAGATACATAGAACACAGAGACAATTTAGACACATAAACACATGCATCTAACCTGATAAAGGCATGTGTATCCATGTGTACACTCTAGTCACAGGAGGCAGGGCTTGCATTGAAAAGAGCACTGGTCCAGGAGTCCAGCAGCCTAAGTTCCTATCCCCTGAGCTGCTGTGACTCGTGTGTGACCTGGGGGAAGCCAGTCCTCTTTCTGAGCATCAGCTTCCTCATCTGTAAAATGGGTTATTATAAGACTTTTATAGAATGCTCTCACTGCCTGAAATACCAGCTCTGCCTTCCCTCAGCTCCATGCTGCCCGCAGTGCCCCCCACACCCTCTGCAATGGGAAGAAAAGGAAAGCAGACTGCAAGAACCAGAAATCCATGTGTCCATACTCTCCCCAACCCCCCTCTTAACGTCATGGCAATTCAGACAGTTGAAAGCATGCCTGCCCGGCACTGCCTGCCGTCTATTTTGTGCTGTTTCTGCGTTCATGTTGCCAGTGCCTCCTCCGCCTGTTCTAGTCTGGACCGCAGCAGGAAATACGAGGACAACTCTAGTGGGAACAGCTTGGCACCTATCACTGGGCCTCAGGTCCATGGGGGCCCAGGTGAGGCCCTCAGGACAGACAAGGACACACAGAGCTTCAACGCGGTGGTCACGAGGCAAGGGGCTGATTTCCCACGACGGGGCCCCTGCTCCATCTCCCTGGCCTTGCCTGTCTCTAACCTCACTGTCAGAACCCGGAACTGCAACCCTAATCCCAAGCCCAGAGATGTCCAGGACCACTCTCTGTACCTTGTCGCCCTTTAGCCCAGAATATCCCAAGCTTGGTGCGGCTCTCTTGTCCTGGAACCCTCAAAGTCTGCACTTGGACTCATCATGAGGTCTGCCCACCACAGCTGGGGGCCTTTACAGGCCAGGGTTCTGGCTCCATGGTCAAAGGAGGACAAAGCCGGTACCAGACTTTATTTAATCAGGTCTTTAAAGTTGTGTAACAACTTTAGCAACAACTAGCAACACATTGTGTATTATCAGCAAAAATTGAAAGCAACTGAGAAGGGCACAAGAGAGCTTTTTGGGGTGATGACGATGGTAATATATTTTTTTTTTATTGAAACAGTCTCATTCTATCACCCAGGCTAGAGTTGAGTGACGTAATCATAGCTCACTGCAGCCTCAACCTCCCAGACTCAAGCAATCCTCTGGCCTCAGCCTTCCAAGTACCTGGGACTACAGGTGTGCACCATTACACACAGCTAATTTTTAATTTTTATAGAGACGGGGTCTTGCTATGTGGCACAGGCTGGTCTTGAACTCCCGGGCTTCAGCCATCCTCCCGCCTCAGCCTCCCAAAGTGTTGGCATTACAGATGTGAGCCACTGCACCCAGCCAGTGATGGCAACATGTCACCCTTGCTAGGAGTGTGCTTCACACTGCAGTATACACTTTTCATAGTGAACTGAATGGTGCACTTAAGAGACATATGTTTCACTGCATGTAAATCTTACCTAAAAGAACAACAGCAACCAAATACTGAAAGTTAATTAGATGTATGCTGAAGTCAAGTTCCACCCTGGGAGATTCCCCAATATAAGTAAGTGCATACACGTAGTCTACCTCTAAAGGGAGACCGCCTGTGTTCTCACTTTACTTTCTACCAGAAAGGGAGCCAGGGAGGCTACTTTGGGCCCTGCAGTATGCTTTATTTAATCTCCAACTTATTTGAAAATGCATTAAAAAAATAAGATGGAGAGTCAGGTGTGGTGGCTCACTCTTGTAATCCTAGCACTTCCCTCCCTGCTGAGGCAGGGAGGATCACTGGGGGCCAAGAGTTCGAGGCCAGCCTAGGCAACATGATAAGACTTCATCTCTATATTTTAAAAAGAAAAAAATGAAAAAAAAAGATGGATACATGCATGGACAGAGGGATGGAGCAATGGAGAGACATGATAAAGCAAATATAGTAAAATGTGATTTGTAGAATCTAGATAATGGACATATGAATATTGACTACAATTCTTTCCACTTTTCTGTACATTTGCAAGTGTTTGTAATGATATTTTGGAAAAAAATAAAATCGAAAGCAAGTCAAGAAGTCAATAATATGGGGAATGTTTAAATAAATTACAGTTAAATAAATAAATCTGATCTGATTTTCTGAGGCTGGGAAGAGTAGTTGTTCAGATAACTTTGTCAGAACTGTGAAGTCATCCGCAACCCAATGTCGAATGGAAGCACCGCCTGTGAGCAGTATGGAAATGCAGAAGGCTCCCGATGCTTTTTCAGCTGCATCCTCCTTGCTGAGACTACAGGCTTTAGAATGGAATAGACTCATCTGGGTTCAAATCTGTCCTGCCACTCATCACCTGGATAAACTCCCCATGCCTCGTTTCGGTTCATCTGAGAAATAAAGACAGCAGCATGTACCCCACGGCACTGCGGGGAAGATCAGATGAGTCGCTGCTCGTGAAGGATGGCCCTAAATCAATGCCTGGTGCTGAAAGCGCTCAGGAAGAGGGAGCTGCCGGTATTACTGAGGGCTTTCCAGGGTTCAGGACGAGGCCCCTCATAATGAGCGGTGTACACCGAGGGGTTGCTGATACACAGGCAGAAGCTTGCCCCAGCAGCAAAAAGCTCTTATTCCCTTAGCTAACAAGTCACCATCTATTTTTTTAAGATGCTGTAAGAAAAACGGACTGGATGGATGTACACTTAAAAAACTCACAGTGGCCAGGTTAAGCTGGTAAGATATGACACACTTCTTTTCCCATCCCCCTTCTACAATTTGCCTGTTTGCTTCTCCATCTCCGACCCAGCCTAACTCCCACACATCCTCCAGAAAACAACCCAAATAGCACCTCCTCAGGGAAGCTCCACCCTCGTCTGCCAGACTAGGCCAGTTCCCCAGTTACAGCCTCCCATAGAACTTGACCCTCTTTGCCATCATATGTATGTATGTTCAGTTGTTTGTTTAATGTGTCCCATTAGATCCCCAGAGCCCAGCATAGCACTCGAAGCATAGAATACTCTAAAAAATAAATTCCAGACTGGGCACAGTGGCTCACCAGCCTGAGCAACATAGGAAGACTCTGTATCTACAAGGAAATAAAAAATTAGCCAGACGTGGTGGTACATTCCCGTAGTCTCAGGTACTAAAAAGGCTGAGGTGGAAGGACTGCTTGAACCCAGGAGGTTGAGGCCATAGTGAGCCATGATCATGACACTGCACTCTAGCCTGGGCAACAGATGAGATCCTGACAAAACGAAAGGAAGGAAGGAAGGAAGGGAGGGAGGGAGGGAGGGAGGGAAAAGAGAGAGAGAGAGAGAAGAGGGAAGGAAAGAAAGAAACAAAGAAAAGAAAAGGAAAAAGAAAAAAAGCAATGAAAATGAATTCCAAGTGTTTGGGAAAGTGATTTCACTCTGTATATTGAAAAGTAAATAGGAAATTAGGAGGAGACACAGAGTAATAAAACTGAATCCACACTTGTCCCAGGCAACATTACATAGCTCTTAACTATCAAAGACATATGGCAGTGCCTCATGTGGTTTTCCCTGGGAGAAATGTCAGGGTGCGGGGAAGGTGTGCAGCAGAATCCTCCTCAAACCCCACGCCCCACCCGCCAGCCCTGTGCAGTGCTCCCTCTGCTTCTCACAGGCCTAGCCCCTCCTTGCTGACAGCTGGCCAAGTCCCAAGGATCCCCAGGTATCTTGAGTCCTATTTTCCAGCAGAAGGGCTCAAGGCACCTTTGGTGGAGACCATAGGACCAACTGTTGTTCAGAACACATCCCACCACCATGGCCACGTGCTCAGAATCTGCACGTGTGAGACAGCAGAGCTGGAGTGCCCTTAGAGGCCACCTCTAGTCCAGCACCCTTCCACCCACTTCATAGACAGAGGCAGAGTCCCAGGTATGGAAAGGGGCTTATCCAAAGTCGCACCGCCATGCAAGGGTTTAACTGGACAGGTGGCCGTGCATGTGAATGCCCAGTCTTCTAACAGCCTGACTCAGAGAAGAGAAGACACTGCATGAAATGTACTAAGTAGACGATGGAGCATCGCCCAGGTAGCTCCTCACCCCTGGACCGAGGTGCGCGGTCCCACGGCTGACATAAGGCCTGCCTGTGATAACTCATAACTGAGTCCCTCTTCAGAAACTGCCTTCAGCCAGAGACAGCTACCTCATCCAAGGTTATACCTGGGTTCTGGGGGCAGCCCACAAGCAACGGCTGGTCACTCACTGGAGGGATATCAAGTCCCTCGGATCTGCTGGATCCACTGAGGCTGGTGTTGCAATTGCATCACAGTCCAATGTCTCCACATGTCTGGTTCTGCCTCCCTCACCCCGCCCTGGTGTTGTTTCCAGAGCACACACCAATGAACTTCCTATACGCAAATCTGTCTCAGCATCTGTTACCAAGGAAACGCAACCAAAGGCGGGGCAGCCAGGGTCAGGAAGTGGTAAGACGTCCCTGTGAATCAGAGTGAGTGAAATGGTTTCACCGAACACTGAGCACCTAGTGAACACCAGCCCCACCCTCGAAGATCCCCAGTGGAAGTAAATGCATCCGTGGAATCTGCCTGCAAAGGGAGACCGTCTGAATGCTCACCCCACTTTCTTCTAAGCAAACAGCCAGGGCTACTTGGGGCCCTCACGCACTCTTTTCTTCGCCCTCAAGCCTGTACGTCTCTGAGGGTTGCTGTGTCAGCACAGGGGAACGGCCACTTAGGAGAGCTGGCGTGTCCTCTGAGTACGTACACGCCGTTTGGGTCATTTCACAAACTTTATCTTAGCTATTGCTTCTGCCTTCCTGTGAGGGAAGGATTTATGACCACTGTTTTGCAAAGGAGGAAAGTGAGCCTTTGAATACCTTTTCCAAGATCAAGGAGCCTGTTACCTTCAGACCCAAGACTCCATCCCAGGTGGGCATGCCCCACGGCCCAGGGTCTCATTCCCTACACCTCACTGCATTTCTTCACACTTCAGCGGATGCCTTAACGGAACCTAAGCAAGTGGATGCCAGGGTTCTAGCCATATCTTTCTGTAGCTGGAAAAGTCAGAATAGGCCTTTGACTCACTTCCTTCTCCTTTCTAAGGAAAACCATGTGTTTATTCTCTTATGCCAAAGTTGCAACAGAGCTGAAGTTTCGCCAGGGTTAACTTTAAAAGCTGGGCAGAAGGTCAAAACCCTTTGCCCTGATGCCTGTTTATATTTCCAGAGCAAAAGAAGGAGATTGTAATAAGAAATGCTCTCATCTGTTGGGCTGTACCTGCAGGAAGGCAGGGGGTCTGGATGGAGGCCCCTCCCAGTTCTCAGATCTGCTCCAGAGACCTGCGCTCCGTCCACTTCTCCTGGAGCTGAGCAGCACCCCCTTCTGTTCTGCTTCCGTTGAAACTGGAGCAGAGCTGGTGGAGACCCTGACAGCTACAGCATTTTAGACATTGATGCCTCTGCCCCTTGAGGAGGAAGCCAGGGCGCATGGAAAGATGCTGCCCTGGGCGGCTTCACTCTCACCCCCTGTGGGGGTCCTGCAATCCCCTTCACCTCTCTGCCAAGCACATGGTGAGCACTCAGCCAGCCTCTGCAAAGACAGGCACTGTGTCCTATTACACCACACACGTGTGCGCACACACACTCACACGTGTGCACATGCACACACGCACTCATATACTACACAGTGTGACCAAAACCATGCTTCCATTCCTCTGGGAGGATGTCAGGAAGGGTCACCCCTCCATCCCAACCTGCCCATGAATCCCTTGGGACAGGAGAAGGAGCTCCACTCACCGTTCTGCCTTCTTGGGAAGACTCTCTTCTGCAAACTCATCACACAGGGTTTTGAGGGAGGGAGAGCAAGCTGGGAAAAGTTTCTCCAAACCAGGATCAGGGTTCCATGGGAGGATCGATGGCAGCTTCTCGGCTGGGAGTATTTGAATATGAGTTAAAACTACAAAGTAACTCCTCGTTAGAACTGTTTTTTTCCTCGGCAGGGAGGGAGAAAAAAAAATCCCTTTCCCTCTGCCAGAAAATCTTTAACGTTTCACAACGGTCGCTTCCAACTCTTGCCCTCCTTGAGAAGCAAATGTGTATAAAGGCAATGTTATTTCACTGAATCAAGCCCTCAGATCATAAGCCTTTTCCTCTACCACAAACAGAAATGTAAAACCTCAAACTTTCCTTTGGACTTGGCGTCTGTTGGGAGAGGGCAGAAACAACCCTTTCTGAGGTCTAATGTATGGAAAATGTGCTGCACTGTTAGCTCATCCCAGGCACTTCAATCTCTGCCCCCCTCTTCCACTTTTTTTTTCATGAGTTCTGGTGTGTTTATGTAATTGCACGGGACAAACACAACACCTAAAATCCTTGCCCAAAGTTGAAGTGATTCATTTTCTCCTTCACACACACCACACACAAACACAGTGCCTGTTTAATCCAAGTGAAAACGCCTTTCATAAAATCTGCAAAGAGCTTGCGCAGAGAGACCCACAGTGAATGCCGGCTGTGTCCCGAGAAGGGCAGTTGGGCTCGGGGGAAGGTGGAGGCTGACTTTAATCAAGACAAACAGAAGGGCTCTGACTCCTGCCATGCCAGGACAAAAAGGGGATAAAAGAAAAAAGGACGTGGGCCCTGGGTAATGGTGCTGTAAAACGTTTTCAGCCTTCTCTACCCAATTTCCTCTGCTTGGCTTCTCATACCAGGACATTTTATTTTTGGATTTGGACAAGATGTATTATTATTCTAAATGACCAATTTGACCGCTGGGTTAAATAAATCGTTGGATCACCATTGGAAAGACCAAAAGAATATACAGTGAGTGAGCAAACAGAACTGAAAACTGAGAAAGTAATATGCACCCCTCTGGTGGAAGAGTGTGACGATTTTGTGGGCATAGCGACGTGAGACTGAATTGAAGGGAAAGCCTACTCTGTGTGATAGAGAGAGAAAAACTTTCCAGGAAAGCAAGTGAGACAGATCCTGGTTCTCTGTCACCAGCCAAGGGCCTCAGGTCTTTTTGGGATGGGCCCCCTGCCGTGGTGCCTCTGGCCTCAATATCACCACTACCACTCAGGGATCCAAAGAGCTGTGGCCACTGGCATCACCATCACTCTGTTCAATCCACTTCCAAGTCACTGTGACTCGCCTACCCCCTCTGCACCCCTCCCCACCACACAAATATACTTTAGATAATCATTTCTCAAGGCAGTGCTACAGGTTGCCAGAAAAACTCTGCTATCAGCACCTGGAGTCAGAACAGCTCCCTGAGAGACATCATCACCTCTGGGTGAGGGTGGGGACCCCGCACTGGTGCTTCCCGGCCCTTCCTCATGCTGATTAATGAATGAACAGCCTGGGCTCTGAAACTGCGGGATGCTGCAGCTATGCCATGAGCACTGTGAGGGCGGGAAACTGACCTTTCATTTTAGTGGTAGCCAACAGCAGCAACAACAGGCTAGATAAATTCTGAGAACACTGCAAATACTAAGATGATATGAGTCTGGGACCATGGCTCACGCCTGTAATCTCAGCACTTTGGGAGGCTGAGGCGGGCGGATCACCTGGAGTCCAAGACCAGGCTGGCCAACATGAGGAAACCCTGTCTCTACTAAAAATACAAAAATTAGCCAGGCATGGTGGCAGGCGCCTGTAATCCCAGCTACTCGGAAGTCTGAGGCAGGAAAATTGCTTGAATTTGGCAGGTGGAGGTTGCAGTAAGCTGAGATCGTGCCGCTGCACTCCAGCCTGGGTGACAAAGTGAGACTCCCTCTCAAAAAAAAAAAAAAAAAGAAAGAAAGAAAGAAAGAAAGGAATTAAGATGATGCGATAAAGTAAGATGTATTGCCATAGAAAGATGTCCGCATTGTATTATTAAGTGAATAAAACCATATACGAAAACAGGGTGTAATTATGATCCACACGTATGAAACAAGATCAGAGCTGGAGAATATAACTGAGTTGTTTTTTATTTTCGCCATGAGCTTTTCAATATGCTCCTGGGCTTTTCACTTCCAATTCACACCATCTATAGGATTACTTTAAAAAATTAAGTCAAAGCGTAGGCTTTAGAACTCCTAAGCAGACTTTGTTAAATCAATAGCAAAGAGTATAATCTTGAAAGCCATGATTTGCAATGATATGAATCAAGCCTTTGACGAAAGTATGATGGACAGAAAAATGGCTTCTCCAGAGATGTCGACATCCTGAACCTGGGAGCCTGTTAATATGTTATATTACATGGCAACTGGGGATTAAGACTGCAGGGGGAATTAAGCTTGTGAATCAGCTGACTTGGATGATCCAGGCTGGTCTAGTGTAATCTCAAGTATCCTTAAAAGTGGAAGGGGTCAGCGAGGGGCAGTGGCTCACACTTGTAATCCCAGCACTTTGGGAGGTCCAAGTGGGCAGATCACCTGAGGTCAGAAATTCAAGACCAGCCTGACCAACACAGTGAAACCCTATCTATCTCTACTAAAAATACAAAAATTAGCTGGACATGATGGCACGTGCCTCTAATCCCAGCTACTGGGGAGGCTGGGGAAGCTGAGGCAGGAGAATCTCTTGAACCTGGGAGGCAGAGATTGAAGTGAGCTGGGGTCACACCATTGCACTCCAGCCTAGGCAACAATAGTGAAACTTCATTTCAAAAAAAAAAGTGGAAGGATCAGAGAAGCAAATGCCTCAGCAGTCAATATAGTAAGGATGGTCCTGGACAAAGGAGGGACCGACAGGCGACATCTGTAGTGAATTCCAGCAGAGAGGTAACTGTGAGTTGTACGCACCTTCCAAACACAGAGGCCCAGCAGGGAAAGTCCTGAATGGAGTGAGTAGTTACCCAGGGGAGACTGTTTTAAATTAAGAGTGGAGGGAGGCAGAAGAGAAGGTTAGAGTCAAAGTGAGACTTGCAGATGCTCTGCTGCTGGCTTTAAAGATGCAGGAAGGGGCCACAAGCCAAGGGAATGCAGGTGGCCTCCAGAGGCTAAAAAGCAAGGAAATGGACTCTCCCTTCCAGCCTCCTGAAAGAAGCGTGATCCTGCTGTCACCTGGATTTTAGCCCAAGAAGACCCATTTTGGGCTTCTGACCTCCAGAACTGTCAGCTAATAACTTTGCTTTGTTTAAGTCACTGAATTTGTGTGGCTTATCCAAATGAATACATTTGGATTTGTTTTTATTTTGTTTCTTCGATGCCAAAAGCTTGGCCTTGACTACAAAGAGAAAAGCCTGCAGGACACGAAGCACAAAATTTGTGTCATAAAACAACGATTTTGCGAAGAACTTGAGATGCTATTGGAGCAGCGTTTTTTCTTATCCCAAAGCAGGTCAAACTCTGCCCAGCTGAAGGGAGGGTGAGGTTCAAAGCCACAGGTTGGAGCCTGAGAGGGGCTCTGCCCACTCTGCTCCTTTCCAAGGTTGGCACCAAGAGATGGGGCCATACACACTGGAAAAAAGAGCTCAGAGACCTGTGCCCACTCCCTGCCAGAGATTCTGGGAGAAAAGAGCCTCATTTGAGTGTCAGTCTACACAGAGTAGAATATCCACCTGGGATATTTAGACAAAGATTCGGGGACACTCTCCTGAGTCTTCTGTTAGGGGTGGGAGTATAACTGAAAGTTTCCTGTGCCTCGAAGAGGTACCCAGAATTGTCCGGACATGCCAGCTGCCCCAGGGAGCTCTTGACAGTCGGACGCAGAGGAAACAGGATGACCTTTACAGATCAGAGAACCAGATGCCTCAGCGGCCCGTGTGATGAAGATGGAACCTTCCTGGACAAAGGACCACGTCTTTTGAGGTTAACATTTCCGAGTCTGCAGCAATGCTGAAATTAAGCTGCAGCTGTGGGCCCATTGCTTTTAGCCTCTTGCCTTAAGAATCACATGCACGTGTGTCTCAGATGAAAGACCCTTGACACTGACTTCTGAGTTTCTACTGCCAGCCCCAGGAAGAGGCCCCAAAGCACCAGGCTTCTTTGCACAACTCCTTCCTCTCTAGACTAAGTCCCCCAACCTGGGAGAATGGGTGGGGATCAAATGGCACCATCCCAATTATAATCACAAATTAGAAAAGCTGGAATGGGCCTTGGGGGATTGGGGAGAAACCACATTTGGGGAGGTCTTCTATTTCCTTCATTCTTTCCATGTGACCTCTTCCCATACATAAACCCAAGTCTTTGCCATCTCTCCCCTGCACACAAGCAGCTGAGGGAGCAGTTTTTTGTTACAGTCAAGAATCTACAACAAAGAACGAAAGGTCCTGCCTCTTACTAGTTAAACCACCTGGGGAGAGACATCACTTCAACCACCCATACACATTCCAATTTCTGTTCCCCTCTTGGCCACTGGCTGTGCCCCCACTAGCAGCACCTCTTACTGGCCCTCAGCACTGAGGGCTTGTTGGTGTCCTCCACACACTCAACAGTCCCTTGGACTGTGCTCCCTTCAGATGACTGGGTCCCCTTCCTTGGCTAGTCCTTGTGCCCCCAGCCCCATGGGGCTATGGACACAGATGCTCCCAGTTGCTGCTGGGCCCTCTCTCCCCAGCTGATTGTGAGCTGATTGTGACTGGGCTGCCAGGCAGGACGCTGGGGGCTCAGAGAGCTTGGCAGGTGAGGTGCACAGCGACCCTCACTGCTGTGGGCATAGGACCTGCCGTGCCTGGAGTGAGCCCCGAGGCTTCCCAAGTCTCACGTATTGGCCTGGTCTGCCTAGCCTGCTTCCCACTGCTGTTGCCTGGCCTGGGCCTGCCCTGATGGACCTGGAGCCTGCCCTAAACCCTGCCCCTTGGCTGTGTGTTCCCTCTTGGTTAGCGGCCTCTAGCGTAGAGACTGGCCTGCACAGTCAGCCCCTACTTCATTCTCCCAAAGCCACAAGCTACAGCCCCTACCAGATTCAGCATAGGCCACTTCTGTGGGACAGACAGCCCAAATCCAGTCCAACTCCACCACACCCTGTTATATAACCGATTCATATTGTTCCCAAGGGGCCAGACCCACAGCAGCCCCGGGACCGGTTCCCAAGGCTGACTTCCTCCCATTTCCCATTGCCTGGACCTCTGAGTTTCCAGATGATGCTGTCAAATCCCACTTAACACTAAAGGAGCTGAGCCATTGCCTGCCAGAATCGTCCCAAGATCGCAAACCTTTACGACTTGGCTTCTTCATTCTCCATCGGGCCTTGTGTAGCAAATGGGCCGCAACATCTTCCAGGTCCTGTCATCAGAAGAGCCAGCATTGTCTCTCAAACCCTTGGCCACTTCCCACACATTCCCGTGGAGATCTGCCACGCTGCCTGGAGCGACATGTGACAACTTACACAACAGTGACCCCATGGGACGTGGGGGTGGCTCAGAAGATGCCAGTAAACTATCTTTCAGTCTAATGTGTGATCGTTGTGCCTTCAGCTCCGTGGACTGTAAGGGCACCTAAAAATCAGTGTTCTCGTTCAACCGGCTCATTCATTTTAAAATGTTCACTGCCTTCATCATTTATTTTTGCACTCAGAACATTATAGAGACAGACCATTGCACCAATTTATGGATTTTTAAATGTTTTACTATTTTCAACATTCATGTGAAGGAGAAATTGAACCTCATTCAACTTTCAAAGCAGGGCAAAAGCACAGGCTGGCTTTCTAACCGTGGAGATTTGGAAATCCCAAATCTCAGGAAAAAGCCCCCAAGTTCCATCCAGTAATCTGTAATAGTGCTAGAACCACAAAACCTGCTTAACTATTAACTGCTTAACAATGATGGTCAACGCCCATACGCCTCACACATTACAAAGAGCGACTCTATCACCATGACATTGTTTAATCCTCATAGTCTCCCCATTGTTTGGACATGGAAACAGAGTTCCAGAGAGATTGGGAGACTTGCTTGGGGTCACAGAATTAAGAAATGGTGGAGGTAGGACTTATACCCAATATTCTTATGTTAGGACCAGAAAACTACCAATTACAGGTTCTCAACCAAGAACTAAGTAGCTACACCAGTGAAAAGGACCTATCCCACCTGTGTTCAGAAGGAAAGGCAATAATCTTTAGTATCCACTCTAAGCCTTGGCCAAACATAGTCATGGAACCATGAAAGTCATAGCTTGAAGAACTTAGGGGTGAGCCGATCCATGTGGTGTGCAAACTTCAAAGAGGATCATCTCTCTTTTTACAAATAACATCTCACATGAAACACCAACGACTAAAACAGCTAAATGTGAAGTTGTTCTGGTTGAAGGCAAGATGGTGAAGATGATGATGATGATGGAAGTGGCAATCATGATTATGTTGGTGGTCATGGTGATTATGATGACGGCAATGATAGTGATGGTGGTGGTGGTGATAGTGATGATGGCAATGATGGTGGTGGTGGTGATGATGATGATGATGGAGGCAGTGGTGAAATTAGTGATGATGGTGATGGTGGTGATGGAGGCAGCGGTGAAATTAGTGATGATGGTGATGACGGTGATGGGGGTAGTGGTGAAATTAGTGATGATGGTGATGGATGTGATGGAGGCAGTGGTGAAATTAGTGATGATGGTGATGACGGTGATGGAGGTAGTGGTGAAATTAGTGATGATGGTGATGGTGGTGATGGAGGCAGTGGTGAAATTAGTGATGATGGTGATGACGGTGATGGAGGCAGCGGTGAAATTAGTGATGATGGTGATGACGGTGATGGGGGTAGTGGTGAAATTAGTGATGATGGTGATGGTGGTGATGGAGGCAGCGGTGAAATTAGTGATGATGGTGATGGTGGTGATGGAGGCAG
>NW_022437079.1:115091-117511 GCF_009761245.1 Sapajus apella
GTGGTGAAATTAGTGATGATGGTGATGACGGTGATGGAGGCAGTGGTTAAATTAGTGATGATGGTGATCATAATAGCGGTGATAAGAGTGATGATGGCAGTGGTGGTGGTGGTGATTCTGATGATGGCGACGATAGTGACGGTGGCAGCAGCGATGATCGTGATGGTAGTGACGGTGCTGATAGCAGCAACTATTTCCTGAGTGCTGACTCTGTGCCAGGCACTGTGCTAATCACTTCGCCTGTATTACCTCTCTGAATTAAAGCAGGTTGTGGTTGGCGTCACATTGTAGAATGCCATCAAAGTTTGGTTATCTCCTCCAAACTAGACAAGAGCAGAGAAGAAACCGACAAATATCAATTGATACGGCCACTATCTGGCTGACTGACTATGGAGGTTCATCCAGACCGTCTGTTGTTGTAAAGGGAAAAAGAAGTAAAGTGACTCCACTACCAGCCCATACGGGGACCCAAGAAGCACTAGCGGAGCCAGAGAGTAACAAATGGCACCCAAGAATGACTTGGGAACCAGAACTAACATGAGAGTCCTGGGGTAAGCCCTGGGCATCATATCTTTGCTCCCCCTTGAGGTGGAGATAGGCAGGTAATAAATACACCATTTGGAAGATTAGGTTCTGCTCTTCCTACCTCAAGTCAGATTGGTCATGCAGAAATGACTGAGTTGTTCTAGCTAGGAAAACCTGGAGGAGGCAGAGGCTTGGCTGGAATGCTGAGTATTCCAGCGCATGCTGCCACAGAATGCTAAGCCAGAGGGGACAAAGGACTGTTGTCTGAATTCCACCTCTCCAAGGGAAACTGAATGTGTTTGGATGGATGTCAACCATAAAGGGGCCAATGGTCCCCCCAAGGCCAAATCTACTCACTGAGGCAGTTTAAAGTACAGAGAGTTAGCACAAAAGGCCAGGGCTCAGTTCTCAAGAAGGCCCCCAGAGTCAAGCTGCAAAGATCAGATCTCAGCCCTATGTCCAAAAGTGGTGATGGCAGAACTACAAACACAGTGTGGGGGCAGACCGGACGACTTAAAGGCCAGGAGTGAGCTCGAGGGAAGAGAAGAACTCCAACAATGAGAACACAGACCAGACCTCACAGGGGGAATGACATTAGGCTTAGCCTCAACAGTATTTCCAGTCCCTCCAGGGTACCTTCCCAGTGCCTTCCAGGTCATTTCATACTTTTCCTTTACATCCACCACAGAGCCAAAAGAAATCAGTAGTGAGGCTGTCAAGCTCTGCAGGCTCCCACAAATCAGCACCACTATAGGCTTGAAGCTCACTTGGGTCCACTTGGGTGGACCATGTGCAGTGGACACAGTCCCACTGCAGGCTTAGGGCTTATTGGAGTTGCTGGCTCCATGCCTGCTCCATCTGCAGTGGACACAGCCCCATTGTTGACTCAGAACTCACTTGGGTCACCGGCTCCATGCCTGCACCATCTGCAGTGAACACAGGGGACACAGCCCCACTGCAGGCTTGGCGCTCACTTGGGTTGCTGTCTCCATGCCCTGCTCCGTGTGCTGTGGACACAGCCCCACTGCAGGCTAGGAGCTCCTACTCAGGTCGCTGTCTCTGTGCCTGCACCATGTCTGCTCCAACAGTCTGTTTCTCTAGAGGCATTTTTTCACCTTTCCTCCTCCTGCTGCTACTCCAGTGCCTACCTCCTTCTTCCTCTGCCCCGAAACCTTAGCCTGTTCCTGTCCTTGCCCTTATCAAGAATCTCATTTGCAGCTGACACCCATCCTGCCCTGCTGAGGAATCAACGGAAAGGCCCACCTAGACCCCTGTGACTGAGCTCTCCTCCTCGGAGCCTCCTGTGGTCATCCTGTTGTTCTGACCAGTGCTACTCCTGTCCATCAGCCATCGTCCTCCCACCCTGGTCCCGAAAAGGCTTGAGCCCAGATGCTATGGTCACTGTGCTTTGCCTCCAAGGTATTCACCATTCACTCACACAGGTGAAACTTCCCACTCATCTGATACCCCGAGAAGTTGTTACAGCCCCAGATCACATTGTTAGATGGTCACAGAATATGCTGCCTGCGTCTTTCCTCTTTCGTGAGACCCCACTGGTAACAATTGTCACAAAATCAAAGCTCAGGCTGGGCACAGTGGTTCACACCTGTAATCTCAGAACTTTGGGAGGCCAAGGTCGGCAGATTATTTGAGTCCAGGAGTTCAAGACCAGCCTACGCAACATAGTGAGGCCCCCCCCCCATCTCTGAAAAAACAAAAATTAACTGGGGATGGTGGCATGCACCAGTAATCCCAGCTACTCTGGAGGCTGAAGTGAAAGGATTGTTTGAGCCCAGGAGGCTGAGGTTGTAGTGAGCTGTGATTGTGCCACTGCAACCCAGCCTGGGTGACAGAGTGAGCCCCATCTCAAAAAATAATAGGAAAGAAAGAAAAAT
>NW_022437079.1:117611-122647 GCF_009761245.1 Sapajus apella
GGCTTCCGTCCTCAGAACTCTCTACTGGAGACTCACGGAGGCGAGTACACTACAGTGGGGTGATTTGGGGGATGAAGCTTAGCCCTGGGAGATGTGGACGCACAGACCCTGCTGAGTCAGGTCAGAGAAACTCCGGATAGACAGATGAGTTGACTCTGAAGCTCAAGTGAGTTAGCCAGATGGCAAAGGGTGGTGGGCATGCTTGAGTCATGGGCATCAGTATGCACCATGGTATAGGGACTGGAAACAGGAGGATGAGTCCAAGGGATCACAGTCCAATAGATCAAGAATATTTCTGAGACTCCTGTGTTTTCTCTACTAACATTGTTACTAGATTCCCCATCATCCAGCCCAGATAACTATAATCTATCCCTGACTTCTTCCTTATTTCAACTTTCAGCTCAAGTCCTGACAGGTATTTGCTTTCTTTCTTTCTTTTCTTTCTTTCCTTCCTTCCTTTCTCTTTTTCTTTCTTTCCTTCCTTCCTTTCTCTCTCTTTCTTTCTTGCTCTTTCCTTCTTCTTCTTTTTTTTTAATTTATTTGAGACAAAGTCTTGTGCTGTTGCTCAGCTGGAGGGCAGTGCCTCGAGCTCGGCTCACTGCAACCTTTGCCTCCTGGATTCATGCAATTCTGGTGCCTCTGTCTCCCTAGTAGCTGGGATGACAGGCACACCGCCGAGATCAGTTAAAGGTTTTTGTATTTTTAGTAGAGATGGGGTTTTGCCATGTTGGCCAGGCTAGTCTTGAACCCTTGGCATCAAGCAATATGCCCAACTCAGCTTCCCAAAGTGCTAGGGTTACAGGTGTGAGCCACTGTCCCTGGCCCCTGACAGTTATATATTCTAAACATCGCTCAGCCCCACTGACTTCTATGCCACTTCCTGGTTTAGGCTTTCATGCTATTCAGTCAGAGTAACCCAAGAGTCTCCTAATTTATCTACCTCTATCCAGTCTTACACTTCTCAATTTCCTCCTCTCTCATAGCTGCAAAAATCTGACCTTTTGGCCAGGCACAGTGGCTCACACCTGTATCCCAACAGTTTAAGAGGCTGGGGTAGGAAGATTGCTTGAGACCAGGAATTCAAGATCAGCCGGGGCAACATAGGGAGACCCTCTCTCAAGAAAGAAGAAGAAGGTAGCAGGAGAGGAGGAGGGGGAGAAATCTGACCTTTATATTTGCCACTGAACACTTCCCCGAGAGACGACGTAAACTATCTGATAAAATTCAGATCTTCTGAACAAGGTATGTAAGCCTTTATATAACTAAGCCCTGTCTCCTTGCTTCAAATGCCAGGCTCCAGCAAAGCTGAAATTGTGCTAATTGTCTGCTTCCACTGCTGTCTGTCACCTCCATGCTTTCGTGCATGCTGTCCCCTCTTCCTTTACCTTTCTCACCCTCTGATTGTCAGCTCAGGGATCACCCTTCTAAAATTCTCCTTTGAATGCATCCCACTACCTATATAATTCATACCCCTTTCCCATGCTACTAAGGCTCTCTGAGTATTTCTAATGTTGGGCTTTCTCTATAATTATTTGTGCATATGTCTGTCTTCTTCTCCACTGGGTTGTGAACAGATAAAGGGCAAAAAAACTGGCTCTTATTCATCTTTGCGGTCCCTGATCTAACTCAGTGACTGGCATACAGCGAAAACTCAAAATTGTCTAAACTAACTACATAATGGCACTGGTGACTGACACTTCTAGTTACTAAAACAACGAACGCAGGGAAAACAACTGGAATGACGAGGAAGATGATGAGCTCAGTTTGGACATAAGGTTTGGAGCATCTGTGAGCTACAGAGAGTAGAGATGCTTGGTGGGCATACAGATGCAGGTACTGGCGGTCAGGAGAGAGATCGAATTGGGGATAGAAATATGAAAATCATCAGTGTATAGAAAGTAGTTGGAGTCAAAGGTTCCGATTTAAAATAATCTAGAAAGCACAGTAAGAAAAATGGACTAAATTCTGATTCAAGCAGCAGAGAGAGAAGAAAATGAAAATAACAATAATATCCAAAAAATGGACTAAGCCTGAAGCCTTATAACATTTCAACATTGAAGAAACAAGTAATGAAAAAGACATGCAACAGAGATGCAACACCAAGACAGAGAAGAGACTGAAGAAAGATAAAATTAGGAAAGTTCCAACACAGAAGCCAAGGGGAAGGGAGGATATATTTTGCATGTTGTTCAGTCTTTGCTGGCTTTGGAACACAATAAATAAACCCTAGAACCTTTGGCAAATTCATTTGGCCTTCCCTCTCTCTTGCAGGGAAGACTAGCTTTCGGCATTCCTTCAAATTAAATAACTGTCATTTGTAGGGTGTGAAGGAAGAATGTTTCGGGGAAGAGTAGATGGACATAACTGAGAATCTGTTCAGCATTTCCATCAATTTCCCAAACCCAGTGCTAATTTGTACAGCCCATAGTCCATTTCCCATAATTTGAAATCCCTGTGTATTTGAATAGAAATACAATCCACATGTTCATGATTCATTTGCACTTTATGTAACCAAATGTTGGGCTGTAGCTGTTTGATGTCCAAGAGACCATCTGAAGAGTCTTTGCAGCCAGAAGTCATGAGTTGCCAAGAAAACTAAGAGGAGAAAAACCTCAGCCAGCCCTATCTATAATCCAAGGCAGTCGGCAGGAAATGAATAGGTACAGTGCAAAAGACAGAGTATTCAAGCTGCCAGTTGTCAGATAAGATCCATTTTTCTGTTTCAAGTTCCAGCCACTTGATGCTAAAGAAGCCACATCAACAATGATTGGAAATGCACCGCCATTTATTTAACAGATTGGTGACTGCTGGACATTTAGGTCATTTTCAATTTTGACATTATAAATTAAGCTAAAATAAAAATCTTGGTTCATAAATTATTGTCCACATCTCTTTATTTATGTATTTTTTGAGACAGAGTCTCCCCCTGTCACTCAGGTGGGAGTACCGTTGTGCCATGTCCATCCACTGCCACCCCTGCCTCCTGGGCTTAAGCAATCCTCCTGCTTCAGCCTCATGAGTAGCTGCAACTATGGGTGTGTGCCACTATGCCCAGCTAATTGACATCTCTTATTATGTACTTCAAAAAAAATTGCACTAAGCTGTTTTCCTACAAGCAGTGAATAAACTCATCTTTCTCCTGATACCTTTCCATGCATGGCGCATTATCAATGAAATAATCCAATGGAATAACATAAAGTTATTAAAAATCATGTTTCCAAAGACCATTTTACACAGTATGGGAAACTATTAATAACATAACTATAAAATCGTATTATTAAATTTAGATAGCAAAGCAGGATATTTCCTTGACCTCTTCATGGGACTTGCAGCAGGCATGCCCCACTTGCTCAGCCCACCATTCTCAACTCCTCGTGGGAGGCAGCATGTAAGGAAACAAGGTGGAACTACAGTATATGAGCACTGGAAGCAGCTGGCCATTTCTGCTGCAGCAGGAGGGAATTCCACTCACTCGTACCCATCGTATTCTACCCCTCATGGGAGGGAGCATGCAGGTGAGCAGGAGCAGGGTGACTGCTTTTGAGTGCAGGCAGGAGTGAGCTCTGTGCGGGTTCTGCAGCAGCATCTGGGATGTGTCTGCAACCCCTGAAGCCCCAAAGCTCTTTTAGCTCTGCCGTCCGTAGATGGCTTAAGTAGTAACAGCTCGGTGGGCCCTTTGTATCTGCACTCATGTTTCCTGAGCTCTTATCCATTGTCCAGGAGAAATGAGGTTGCATGAACGAATTAAAGAATGGCAAATGCAGGGGGCTTTATTGTCCCCAGTGAAAGTGGCTCTCAGCAGGAAGGGGAGCTGAAAAGAGGATGGGGCAGGTATCTTCCCCTGGAGTCCAGCCATCTCTAGCTGGATTCTTCTCTGAACTTATATCAGCAAGTTCTCTGAAGTCTAGCCACTTCTCTCCAATGTCCAGCCATAGTCCCCAACATCCAGTGGCTTCTCCCCTCTGTCAGCTGAGTCTGGGGTCTTTATAGGCACAGGATAGGATGGGGTGGGGCCATGGGTGGTTTAGGAAAAGGCAACATTTGAGCAGGGAAACAAGGACAGAAGTTCTCACTTTGGGCCTCAGTCTCAGGCTTTTTGACTTGAGGGTGAGGCTTTGCCAGGGATCCGCCCCGTCCACCTAGAATTTCTCTGCCTCTTGTCACCATCAACAATATATAAGTATAAACTCAATTTTATTTAAATTATGACAGCTGTTATGTTTATTGTACCAGTCAGACCTTCCAAGGTGACTCAGGGGTCTGGCTGTCTGTACCTTGTGTCTCCATCATCTTAACATGATGCTTCCAGAGCTCCACATCCAAGGAGGAGAAAGCACAGAGAATTATGTAAGAGTGTTTCAATGGCTCAGGCCGGGAGTGATATGTGACATTTTTTCTTGGTGATTTATTGCCAATAACTTATTTTCTGACCACACCCAACTACAGAGCAGCTAGGGAGAGCACAAGAATATTTAGTGAGTATTCATGATCTCAGCCACATTCTGGTCACCAAATGCCCCTCTTCTCTCTCCTTCCTCCACAAAACACTCACTCACTCACTCTTACTCCATGGGAGAAAACACAAAGTCCCAACCAGTCCAGGAACCCAGCTCAAAAGATGAGAATCTCCGGAAAATGCACAGTGATCTCTGCATCAAGTCAGATGTGGCTCTATGTGGCCCCATCTATCATCCTAGAACAGGGGTCACCAAATGTTTCCTTAAAGGGCCGGGGTGTAAGTATGTAAGGCTTGCAGCCTATAGCATCTCAGTTGCAACTCCTCAACTCTGCCATCATAGCACAAAAAGCAGTCACAAACAGTATGCAAATGATGAGCTCAGTTGTGTTCCAATCTAACTTTATTTAGATAAAGTTAGAAACAAGCAGAAGAGTCCGGGCACAGTGGTTCATGCCTGTAATCCCAGCACTTTGGGAGGCAGAGGCCGATGGATCTCTGGAGGTCAGGAGTTCGAGAGCAGCCTGGCCAACATGATGAAACCCCGTCTCTATTAAAAATACAAAAAAAAAAAAAAAAA
>NW_022437079.1:122747-127393 GCF_009761245.1 Sapajus apella
AAAAAAAAAAAAAAAAAAAAAAAGGCCGAAGGCTATAGGCTGTATTTGGCCAATGGGCAATAGTTGGTCAACTGCTAATCTAAAAGGTCAAGTTAGCTGACTTCTACATACCAATATTCAGTGGTAGAACAGAGACAGGGCAACAGCCATAAAGACTCATTCAAAGAGGAGAAAAATGGGAGATGCCTGCAGTTGCAGAACCAAAGACATTCGAAATCCTACTGGACAGCCATCGTGAGGACCTCTGACCTGGAGGGTGGGAGATGTTCCCTAGTCCTTGAGTCTGCTCTCTGGAGGACACTCCATTTTTTTTATTGTCCTCCAAGGACATCTTTCAGAAGTTTCCTCCTTTTCTCTTGCCTCCTTGGCCTCATCGGAAGTAGGTTTCAGAAAATGTGTCCTCCTGAGGGACTGCATAGCTTTCCCAGCCTCTTTGCCTCTTGGACTCTCAAGAGTGGTTATAGGTCCCAAATAATCGCAGGCCTTTTAAGGCCAGAATCGAGAGGGGAAGCTGCTTGGTTTGGTTGGCGTTAGGAGTCTCAAAGTTCGGCAGTGGGCTCTGCTTCCAGCAACCACACCCATTGTTCTCTCAAGGCTTCGATCCTAGATCTGCTTCATTTCTTCGTTCTAGGCACCCCAGCTTCTTCCACTCACTGTGGTGGTGCCTACCTAGAGGCAACTTGAAGCAATAGGTGTCCAGGCCACAGCCTGAATCTAATATTCGCTCTGATACATTTTAGCCAGAGGGAAATTTTAACAACAGGTGTGGAACACACCCTTCATTTGACTTTTGCCGTAATTCCAACTGGACAGCACACCCTTAATCTGATATTTACCTTTGGCCTTTCAAAATTGTTCTAAATTCCATTACTTAGCATTGATCATCTGAGGGCAGTTAGCTTTTCCACTTTAATTTCTGGCCTTTCACTATTTTCTTTTATTACTCCTAGAAACTAGTCAATTATTTTCTGTGCTTATCTCTTCCTTGTAAATCTTGTTAAGCACAGTAATAACCAGCACATGCTACCGACATTCTATTTTCAACCCCTTCCCCTAGAGCTACAAGTTCATTAAGAAGCGAATAAGCCTTCCAAGTTATTGCAGGCTAGTCTTATAAATATTTTACCATGGTAGAGCAGGGGCTGCAGAGTTTTCAGTCAGATTCAGTTTCCTCGCTGCTGTTGCCTAGCCAATCTGTCAATGCAGCGTTCCATTTCTACTACCAATCTCTAAATTAACTAGAATAATCAGGAAATACTGTTATCACAAATTAATCCCAGTATTCAGGGGATTATACAAGTAACATGCCTTCTCACAGAAAGTCTGATACAGTCTGATGGCTCTTTATGGCATATAAAATGTATGTTAAGGAGACACATGAAAAATGAACAATGCAGGTACTTATATCCAGTATAAGTATATCGTGAGCATTTGTTTAATCCGGTAAGCATGTATTACTTTTTAATCAGAAGAATTCACAAATGTTGAAGTCAACAGGTAATTCAGTTGCTTGGAGGGTATGGTTCCTAACCATTCAATTGATTTTGTTTTGGAAATCTAGTCCTCTGAATGGGCCTTTCAAGATTACACGTTAGGCCAGGCACAGTGGCTCACACTTGTAATCTCAGCACTTTGGCAGGCTGAGGTGGGAGGATTGCCTGAGCCCGGGAGTTGGAGACCAGCCTGGGCAATGTGGTAAAACCCCATCTCTTCAAAAAATTAGAAAAATTAGCTGGTGTGATGGTGCATGCCTGTAGTCCCAGTTACTTGGGAGGCTGAGGTGGGAGGATTGCTAGAGCCTAGGAGGTGGAGGGTGCAGTGAGCTGAGATCATGCCTCTGCACTCCAGCCTGGGCAACAGAGCAAGATTCTGTCTCAAAAAACTAAAGAAGTAAAAAAATAATACACACTAGTATGCAGGCCCCTCTCTGCTGGAATGGCCCTTGCTCTGCGAAGTCTTCCCAATTCCAAAGCATCCTTGAGTCTCTCCCTCTGCTCTCACACTCCTATTTATGTCATTACAGCATCTGGATATTGTATATTATTTTATAATACAGGAATATGGTTTTCTTTTTGCATTTTTGTTTCTATTCTTTTCCTAGGCAGTATGAGGCATACACCTGCCTGGAGCTGGAAGAGGCAAGCAAGTACAGGCTGGTAGAGGAGGAAGGCAATGCTAATCATTCAGCTTTTGACATCTGCAAAGGATTTGGATCTCCAGCCATGCAGCAGTTCTATAAGCTATATTTACAGCAAGAAAGAAAACCAATTGGTTTTCTCACCCTCATTCCTCTTGGTTTATTAGGAGGAGGTCTGGTTGCTGAACTTCATGATTTATTCCATGATAGAAAGAAAAGATCTTTGGCCTTGGAGGGAGACAATAGCCTCAGATACTACCCTAGCAGGGAAGGGAGGTAGAGGATGAGACAGAGAGAAGAAGAGATTGCAGCTCACACCTCTGGTCCCAAAGAATAGACAGAGGAGAAATTGGCAAGAGAAGGACAAGGAGGCATACTATTGATACAGGAGGCTGTTTTCTTGACCCCTACATAGGACCTGTGACAGAGGTGTCTCATGTCCTCAGCCTGCCATGCTCAGCCCTTCATGGTAGGGAGCATGTAGGAAAGCATGTGCAGGCTGCTTTGGTGCCAGCAGAATTGAACTCCATTACTCAGGCCTGCTGGGCCTTACCCCTCATGGGAGGGAGCGCATAGGTGAGCCAGTGCAAGAACCAGCCAGCCACTTGGCACAGGCAGGAGCAAACTCTGTGCAGGCCCCACAGCAGCATCCAGGTGGGAGTGCCTGTGATCGCACGGCCCCACAGGGCATGTCACAGTGCTCTCTTAGCTCTACTGTCTGCAAACAGCAGTATGTTATCAGCTCAGTGGTCCCTCTGCCTCATCACTTGTGGCTGCTGCCCTCTTCCACAGAGGGCAAAGGGCCAGTGTGGCAGCCTTTTTGAGAACCTGCACTTGGTGGGTCCTGAATTCTTGTCCAGTGCCCAAGAAGAATTAGTTCACATGGAAAAATTGAAGGATGGTGAATGCAGAGAATTTTATTGAGCAATACAAGCAGTTCTCAGTGGAGAGAGGAGCTAAAAAGGGGATGGGAAGGGCAGATTGCTCTCCCCTGAAGTCAAGTCACCTCTCTGCCTTTCTCCTCCAAAGTCAAGTTGCCTCTCCTTGATATCCAGCTGTTTCTCCCATCTACTGGCTGAGACTGGGGTCTTTATAGGCACAGGATGGTGGGTGGGATGGGCTTTAGGTAGTTTTAGGAAAGGCAACGTTCAGTTGGTAAAAAGGCGGTATAAAAAAAAAAAAAAAAAAAAACTAATCGGGAGAGAGTGGATAAACAGCGATAGAAGTTCTCACTTTGGGTCATGGGTTTCAGGCTTTTCAGCTTGAAGGTCGGGCTTTGCCAGGGACCCTCCCCTGTCTGCCTAGAGTTTCTTTGCCTCCTGTTTCTATCTGCATATTAATCCTGATATTTTAGGGAAGTTTAGGAAAATGCTTTTGCCCAATTCCAGCGGGACTCACCTCTCATGTACAACCACAGGGAAATCATGACTTGCAGAACCTAAAGGGAAACCACATCAAAGTAGACTCATGATTTAGCAGGATTGGGGAGATGGGCCTGGAGCTGAGCACAGATGAGCCACTTTCCGTTCCTGTGTACTGTGCTCATGATTGAAAAGTTCCAATTTGTGGAAGAAGATAAGCAGAAGTTAGCTGAGGTTCAGCAGGAGAGTTTACCAGAAGACGTCCCTGCTATAGGGACAAAGGGGCCGTACCTGAAGGAAGAAGGGCAGACACAGCACCACCCAGAACTCAGGAGAGGTTTGGTCAACCAAGAAGGACCATAAAGTCCTGACCAGGCCAGATCACTAATCACTCCAGCCGCAGACACCTAGGCCCAGTATCAGCAGAGGGAGCTGGTCAGCCTTCCTCAGTCGCCAGCCCAGAGCAGTCCAGGTGCCTCACGGCAGAGCTCAGCAGGGACCCTCCAGGACAACTCACAGACTCAAGAACCCGCCTTCTCCCCTGCTGCCGTGCATACCTGGTAAGCCCTCCACATGTGCCACATGCCATTCTGGGTTAGGAAAGGATGGCGGGGACAAACCTAAGAGGTCAAAAATGTCACCGAAAGAAACCGTTTGAATTATTGCATCAGAATAAGATTTTACGGTTTATTTAAATCTAATTTGTCTCCTCCCCACCATGCCTTTGCCAGGTGGTAGAGATTTGTTAAGAAAATCATAGTAGCTGTAGAGAATGGTTTGTTTTACATATTTAAATTGTATTGTGAAGTCTGGCATAGGCGCTTGAGAAGCTGAGGCAGCAGGAGTTCGAGGTTACAATGAGCTACAATCACACTGCTGCACTCTAGACCAGGTGACAGAGCAAGACCCTACATTAAAATATATATATATATAGATAGATAGATAGATAGTATCAGTAAATGTTCTAACTACAACAAAAATCATGTAAAACAGTGTTTGCATACAACCTAAAACTTTGGGAGGCCGAGGTGGGTGGATCACCTGAGGTCAAGAGATCGAGACCATCCTGGCCAACATAGTCAAACCCCATCTCTACTAAAAAAATACAAATTTAGCTGGGCATGGTGGCGTGTGCCTGTAGTCCCAGC
>NW_022437079.1:127493-163615 GCF_009761245.1 Sapajus apella
AAAAAATAAATAAATAAATAAATAAATAAAAGAACTTTCCTGATGATCTCATTTATTTTCCTGTCTTCAAATTTCAGCCCCAAAAGGGTCAGAAACTGCAGTTAGCAAGGTGGGGAGGCAAACCTACCAGGGGCTCCTGCCAGCAGGGAGCTGAGCTGGAGGAGGAGGAAAGGTCCAACTTTACAGTCAGTTCAGAATTTCGTGATGACATAGAAAACAACATTGTAATTGCCAAACTGAGCCTGTGTTTGGCAACATTACGTGGTCAAAGACCACTTTATCACCTAAGGGACTGGGGGAGCAGCGTTCATCCTGGTGATAGGAGGAAGCATCTCCCTGGACGGGGCTAAAGGGCCCCTGCTTGGGCGGTGGGAATGAGGCACTTTATCAATCCATTACTTGCTCATTCCATGTCTGGGATACATAAGGAAAACAGAGAGAAGGAGAGGCAGGTACCTAGGAAAAGGGAGAGAGAGAAAGCGAGATAACAGAAAGAGGGAGATAGAATGACAGGAGAGAGATGGGCAGGGGAGGAGAGAGAAGGGGTGAGCAAGTAGCCATAAGAGTAATACAGAGGAAAAGAAGATGGGGAGAGGAGGAGAGAAATAAGCAATGGGTCCACGCCCTCATCTACCCTTTATCTTTGACCTTCGTTTGTCACTTGTAACAGGAACTGTCCTTTTCTGCCCAAATTTCCTCTGTGGCTTCCTACTGCAGGCCCCTGGGGCTTCCGCTGAGGGCTTTCTCCCAGCCCACTCCCTGCAGCAGGACAAGAAAGCCAGGGAGTTCCCGTCCCCAGAGCATCCTCAATCAAAGACAGATGTGAAACGAGAAACAGATCTCCCCACGTGCTCACCCCTCAGGTGGGGTTTCTGCGGAGGCACATCCTGCCTCTCAGGTTCCGTAGTGGGATGGTATTCCAGCTGTCCCCTCTGCCACCTGCTTGGTAAGAAGCATCTTTTACTGACTTGCCTCCCTTTCCTGTCTCATATCACCTCTTGAATGAGCTGTTTGCACTCACAGCCTTGTCTGCTTCCCATGTCCATCCCAGAAGTAGAGGCCACTCTCGCCCCTCTGTCTCCCAGGGGGACCCTAACCTCCTCCTCTGTCTCCAGCCATCTGTGGCCGGCCTCTGTCTGTTGAACATCCCTAACCCATAGCATTATTCCTACCCGGAGGGAAGGAAGGATGTGAAACCAAGAGGCTTCTCTCACCATTCTCTCACCCTCCCCAAAGCAAGAGACCAGATCTCAGCTCAGGGTATCCGCCAGCCCCAAGCACGCCAGGCAGTGTCCTGGTATGGCAGCTCACAGGCCCTGGCAGTGCAGTTCAAGGGTGGTGCTGCTTCCTGCCCGTCTGTTTGGGAGCACATTCAGGAGACATGAGCAGATGTTTGGCAAATGTTCAACCTTGTCCACGTCAGCCAACAATAACACAGCGCAGAGACGATGCAGGGATGGAGGAAGGGAGGAGACTCACTTAGAGCTAGGGATGGCCACGGGAGACACCACCTCTGGCTCCTTCTGGTGGGAGGCAGGCGGGGTGTTCACGTGTGACTCGCATGCAGGGAGTTAGAGCATGGGACACACAGTGCCGGTATTCCAGGGTGGAGCCCTGGGGGAGTCAGCCTGCTTTTCTCAGCTCTCCAGACAAAGCCCACAACCCCAGTGCCAGCCTGGCTGCCCAGGAAGGCCTGCAGAAGCTGCAAGAATTTGGGTTTATCAGAAAGGGAAGGCCTTGGGCAGGACAGACTAAAATGTGGCCTATGATCCCCTCCTGGATGCATGAGAGCATCTCAAATAATGCTCTTGCCACAGAGACTGGTCGTTTCTCTAATCTTTTTCAGCACAGGGCTCCGGAGAACCCTTACCCATTGACAGAGCTGGGGACATGAGTCCCAGGCACCATCCATCTGGGCTGGAGGGATGTGCCGGGCCACTGAGTTTCCAGGGGTGCCAAGGCACCTGTGGGTGCCCAGGGAACTAAGTACTGCCTTCTTTTTAAGACATTTTTAAATTTTAAAAAGTTTCATTGACAAATAGTGTATACATTCAAGGTATACAACATGATGATTTGATATACATATACACTTGTAATGGTTATCGCCATTAAACCGTTCACTGTATAATTTAAAGTTTGTATCCTTGGACCAACATCTTCCTATTTCCCTCACCTCCCCATCCCTGGGAACCCCCATTCCACTCTCTGTTTCTGGGAGTTTGACTCTTTCAGATTCCACATGTGAGTGAGATCATGCAGTATTTATGTTTCTGTGTCTGGCTTATTTCACTTAATGTCCTCCAGATTCATCCACGCCGTCGCAAATGACTGTGGTCCCACCATAGACTCACGGCAGGGATGGGGGGATGCCGAGCTCCCAGGCTTCCTCCACGGTCCTCATCACGGCTCCCTGCTCTCCTAGACTGGATGGTACCTGAGCTCAGGGCTCCCCTTTCACCTTGCCTCCCACTGAGTCCTCCTCCCACTCACTCCCACATGGTTCTGCAAACCATTCTCCTTGCAGACATGGTTCTTCCTGTCCCCCTTGGATGGCACATCCAAAGCAGATCTCAACGTAGAACTTGAAGGCACACTTAGAGTCACTCCCCATGATACTACAGTATTGCTCAATCTCAATCTTACTGATTCAATTCCAGCCAAAAAAAATTCATGAAAGATTTCTGCCTGAGACGTTAAGTTACAGGTGAAGCATTCCAGCCCAGATTCCGACTGCCTGGCTCTCCTACTTGCCAACCGTGTGACATTGGGTGAGTTAACCTCTTTGTGTCTCAGTTTCTGCTCCTGTAAAACTCAGATAATGATGGTACCTGGCTTACAAGTTATATATGAGAATTACATTGGTTAATGCATGAAAAAGAGCGCTTAGAAGAGTGTCTGGCACACAGCAAGTGCCCCATAAGTGTTAGCTATGCTAATGATGCGGACACAATTTGGGATAAGTTTTCCTGCCCTCAGGGAGCTTATGGTTGAGCATGGTAGACAGAGAAGTAAACACACCATATAATTCAGAGTGACAAGTGCCGTAATAGAGGAAGTACTAATTCACGTACAGCCTAGGTGAATCAGTCCACCCCTCCAAGCTTTCATTTACCTGTAAAATGAGGGAGAAGGAAGAACTGGCATTTAGCAGTATGAGCCAAGCCCTGGGCTGAACAAGGGAGACGCGGACATTAAAAACACATGCGTATACCCACAGCGTCTGTATCTGAGGGGTTAATAATTAAGTGGAGGAGAGACGAGTGTTTAAAAATTAGAATGCAGCAATGCAAGGCAGAGACACATACAAGAGACCCAAGTAGTCCTGGGAATTACTACTCTTATTGACATAGTGCTAAACAGGATGCTTGATGCTTAACCACAAAACTCCACTTAATCTGCACAGGAAGCCTAAGGGATGGGTAAGATTTTAGGCCTCTTTTTAACCTATGAGTGAATGGAGGCCCTGAGAGGTGTAATGACCTTCCAGAGACATGCAGCTAGGAAGCGAAGAGTGTCCTCACTGAGCTGTCTGATCCCAGAGCCAGCGCTCAGAACCATGATCTCTGCCTGCTTCTCTCAAAGATATTGTCTCGTTCTATTTAATCTTCTAAACAACTCTAAGAGGGAGCTGGTAGCCCTACAGAGAAAACGGAGGGTTGATGAGGGCGATGTGACTTAGCCAAGGACGGTAAGTAGCAGAGAGGGCTTTGAAATCACTACTGTATTCAGCACATCACGCAGGAGCCCTGGACCTGGGGTTGAGGGTCCAATTTCTTGGAGAGAACTCCAGGCTCCAGATGGAATATTCTATAAAAAGTCCCAAAGGGGCTGTATGCTAACCTGAACTTCCTTCGTCACCAACCCTTGGAATGCTGTTTCAGGCAGGTTTTACACGGGCCTAATACACTGTTTTCTTTATAAAGTCAAAAAAATTGGGCTGATACCCTGACCACCGTGTTTTTATGGGTTTTCCCCTATTAAAATGTACATTTTGAAACCTGAAAACTCCCTCGTATTTTGCAATTAAGCTCAGTATTTGAGCAATTGCAAGTGTTGACTTGTTAGCGTTATTAACATCGACACCTCGTGGCCACTTTGGAAAACTGCAAGATGGAACTGGCAGGAGAGAAACCAGGCGTCCTTCCCGGCTGCAAAGCCTCGAGGTACTTAGGTGATTGTGAGGTTCATCAGTCCCGACTTCTCAGCAGACACTGTCATTAGAGGCAGATCTGTTCAGAATCTGCCCATCTAACTTCTGGGTTTAGGTGTGTCCCTTCCCCCATCTGGGCCTGTCTTCCTCACCTGTACAATGACCAGGGGAAGCCAAAGCACTTGGTCCTTGTAGGTCCTGACACCCTATGTTCTGTCACTGCCATCCAATCAGACGAAAAGAAAGCGGCATCTCCTGGCTGTCTTCATTTGAGCATGTTTGGAAATGCTTATTGCATCCTCAAATTACTTCTTTTATAATTGCCAGCTTAAGCCTCTGCCTTATTTTTCTAATGGAGTGTTTACAGTTTTCTCTTGCATGTGTAGGAGTTCCTTACATATCAACCAGCTGACTTCCCTACAACATAATCTCCCCATGGGAATTGAACTCAGTAATATTAGTCAGGCCCTCCTTATGCCAAGTCTTCAAGTAACTGAATTATTATCAAAGATAGAAACGCTTCTAAATTGTTATTGTTCTATTTTTTTTTTTTTTTTGACAGGATCTTGCTCTGTTGCCCAGGATAGAGTGCAGGGTTATGGCCACAGCTCACCGTAACCTGTAACTCCTAGTTATAAGCGAACCTCCCGCCGCAGCTGCCCAAGTAGCCAGGACTACAGGCATGTGCCGCTGCACTGGGCTAATTTTTTTATTTTTTGTAAAAACGGGTTCTCTTTATGTTGCACAGGCTGGTTTTGAACTCCCAAAGCAGGGGGGTTATAGGCATGGGCTACATGCGGGCCTACATAGTTGCTCTTAAAAACAAAGCTATTTTCTTTTAAAACAACTATGGACAAATAAGGAGATACTGAGCGTATTTACTAATGGAAAAAAAAAAAAAAAACCAATGTCTATTATTTTTTGCCGTTGAAGGGATACTGGGGAAAAAAAACTGCCAAAACCCATTAAATCAGACTTCAGCTTTGCTCTCCCCAGGTTTAAGCCTTTGGGGGCTTTCACTGACTGTAATTTCAGACTCACAAATGACCTCCTTCAATTACCCTGTACCCCTCACTCCCAGACTAACTTCTTTCTTGTCCAATCCCTCCCCTACTCAAAAATACATGGTGGCTTCCAAATGCGCCAAATACAGCTGTCCACACCCCGACCCCTCCACCTCTTCAAAGTCTCATCTCCCTTCTGACCCTTTCTACCGTGGAAGCCTTGAAGGTGGGAACACATTTATTCCCCACTGGGTCCCCAGTGTCTAGCTCAAGATCTGGCGTAAAATAGCCAGTGGCTACTGCTGGATCTGGTTGAATGCAAAAAGGTCTACTGTGTATGGGAAAGGAGTGGAGTCTAACTCCAGGTATGGAACCAAGTGTGATAAAGATGAACTCACTTACTGACTGGGGTGTACACATCATAGGAAGGTAGAGGGGGAGCCAGGAAGGCCCTTTCACACTGGGCAACTGCTTTTGCATAGCTAACATAGCCAGTCCTCTCAGAAGCCCTCAGAGGTGAAGTTCTTGGAGCTAGGAAGTGGCAAACCTTCACCACTGGGCTTGCTGCGTTCTTCCTTGCTCCCACTGGCAGGATGTTAAAGTGCTATTCAATCCTAAAGCTGGATTTGCTATCAGTTATCCGGGACTTAGGTGAGTTTGTGATAGAGACAAACAGGCCAGCAGATGAGAGCGTTGTAGGTGGGCTGCAGCTGTATCCACACAAAAACAGCCTCCACTCAGGGGCCAGACGCTCCCGGGTAACCACTTCACCTTCCCTGTGCACCTGCTCTGCCTCCTATGTTTGCATCTCAGGGAGAGGCATGTGCCCCAAATCTGGGTGTCCACCTTCTCCTCTCCTGGCCTTACATCCACCAAGCTGTGGAGTCCTATGTGTCTCTTCCTGCCCTCTCTCTAACCCATACCCTTTTCCCAGTGTCTCTTGACACTGCCTTAGTTCAAAGTCGCATCAGCTTATCCTCCCATGCCTCCATAATCTTTTTTTTTTTTTTTTTTTTTTTTTTTGAGATGGAGTCTTGTTCTGTTGCCAGGCGCCAGGCTGGAGTGCAGTGGTGCAATCTTGGCTCACTGCAACCTCCGCATCCTGGGTTTTAGCCATTCTCCTTGCCTCAGCCTCCCGAGTAGCTGGGACTACAGGCATGCACCACATGCCCAGCTAATTTTTGTATTTTTTAGTAGAGACGGGGTTTCACCATGTTGGCCAGGTTGGTCTTGATCACTTGACCTCGTGATCTGCCCGCCTCGGCCTCCCAGAGTGCTGGGATTACAGGCGTGAGCCACCGCACCCTGCCTGTAATCGTCTTTCTAAAGTAAAATCATGGCACTTTCCTCCTCAAAGCCTTTCAAAGGCTGACCATCACCTTCAAGATCAAATTCAAGTTCAATAATTAATACATGAAGCCAAGAGTGATATTCAAAATAGTTAACCACCTCTGTAGTTTTTCCTGACTCTCACTGGACGTTAGCCAAATAAAACAAACTCCAGGCAGCATGCTGGGGTGGGGTCTTGCAGGCTCCCTTGTTGGGGCGAACATTAACCCTTTAGCTGCTGGTTGTAGGGAAATCCAAGGGTCCCCAGGGAGGTGCCAGGGTTACAGGGGGCACTTCAGGGGCTTGAGTCAAGTAGCTGTTTTCCAACCGAGATGGAGGCATTATCGCATTTTAAGTCAGTATGGCCATGCCGAGTGTACCAGCAGACAGCCGATTTTGAACGTTTCTTGCCAGTCCCCACTTCTCCCCAGGAGAGGTGCTGGCCCTTTGCAAATGCAGTCTCCTTTGCCTGGAATGCTCTTCCCCGTATGTGTCCTCTGTAGCTCACGTGTCATCTGAAGGCAGGCTTCGTCAGCCTCCAGCTATAAGTAATGTGGTCCTTTCACGGGGATCTCAGCACGCCCTGTGCGTAATCACACAGACAGTCTCCTCTTCCCGCTCTCTTCCATTTGCAGGGTCCTTACCTTGTTCCTCACTGTCAAATAATTCATAAACTTTTGTTCAATTGAAAGAAAGTGAACCTTAGAGCTGCGAGGAGCCTATTGTCCATGACTCAGGACAAAGCCGTGCGGGCTTCGTTGCAGCCACAGTGACTCAGCGGCATTTTCTGTACAATGAATGACCGCACACAGCACACAGGATCCTCTCCACAATTTGTGATTGTGTACCCTTCCCAATAAGCGGTCCCTTTGGGCATCGCTACACACACATGTTTATATGTAACTCTATTAATAAATTTTACTCACGCCCATTAAGCTAAAATGTTATGTATATTTAAAAACTAACGTTTTGTCTCAAAAAAAGAAAAAAACCTAATATTTTGTCAGGCTGAAGTGTAAAAATAAAAAGATTGAAATTTTTTAAAGGTAAAAAAATGAGAAAAACTTTTTGGGATAGTATAACACACAGACACATTCATTCATTTCAAGGATGAAATAATGATATACACAGCGTCCTAAACGCTTCACACCTCAATGAGCATCTTTTGCCCCGCACTAGAGGTTGCTGCAGAGGTGCTGTGTGTCAAAGTCACTGTACACAGGTCCGTGCAGCGCTGCGTCCTGGACAGCCAGTCTCCACCTGCCAGAATTCTACGTTCAAAGTCCAGCTCGGAAGCTAAAAGCAAACTACCAATATACCCGGAAGCTGTGTTAGACACCACATATTCTAGGAATAGAAAAAGGAAAGAAGAAAAGAAGGAAGCGGGGGGAGAGAGAGAAAGAGAGAGAGAGAGAGAGAGAGAGAGAGAGGGAGAGAAATAGCCACTTTACAACATCCTTTATAAATGGCAAATAAAAAACAGCTAAAGTAGGTCTAGACCATTGGTCGTCAAATAGCAGAGTGCTCCCAGGGACCTTTAGCAATGTCTAGAGACACTTTTTATTGTCATGAGTGGAAAGGTGCTACTTCATCTAGTGGGCAGAGAACAGAGATGCTGCCGAACATCTCATAATGCACAGGACAGCAACCACAATAAAGAATTATCCGGATCAAAAAAAAAAATAGTGAAGAGTGCTGAGATTAGAAGACTCTTATCCAGAAGAAGGGATAGAAAATCCTAACTTGGTCCTGCCCCAGTTCTGCTGTTTAGGAGCTGTGTCCCCGAACAAATCGCTAAGCCTGGCTCCTCTGTAAAAGTTATGGATTCATTCATTTGTTGATTGACTGATTGACTGATTCATTCATTCATTCTTTCATTCACCTAACAGATATTTTCCAGGAAATGGAGGTAAACAGCAAAGAACAAGACCTGGTCTGATCCCAGAGAGTGGTGAAAGTTAAATAAGAAAATGAGTATAAAAAGGTCCTTATAATTTTGAGGTACACAACAGACCCAAGGCAGAAGCACTGATTTGTAAATAACACAAGGTGATGCATAGAAGTGCTCACTTTCTAGTTATTTCTTGTCTTTCATCTACTCTGAGAGGTACAGACTTTTTCATATTTTAACATCTCTGTGTACATTAAAATGAAGTGCTTCACAATCACCGCCAGCCAGGTGGCACTCACGCCCCCAGGAGTCACTGTAGTCAGGTGGTGATTACCTGAGTGCAAACTTGGTCAGTGGCATGAACTCCTGGTGGCACAAAGACTGAGACAGAATAGGGAATTAGAGTAACCAAGGGTTATGGCATTGGCTCAGCAACATGGACTTCCACTCACCAAGGCTGACCTGGCTATGGACACGGCGGAGTGCCCCATTTGCCAGCAGCAGAGACCAACACTGAGCCCTTGATATGGCACCAGTCCTTGGTCCTAGGCAAGATCAGACAGCATATAGGCCACATTCTCATGCCTGTGACAACAAGACAGAAGTTTCTACTTCAGTTTCTAATTGGCTATAGGCGGAGTCTCCACTTCAGCCCCTGATTGGTCATGGGCCAAGTCTCCACTTCAGCCTCTGATTGGTGGTAAGCCAGTTCTTCACAAGGTGCAACCAATCGGAGGCCTCCAAAGGGCACCTAGGGGTGTTACCAAAATCTTCTAGCTTAATTAAAAAACATTGTAACTGGGACTCTTTAGCCTCTTGCCCAAGCATGCTTCCACTCCATAGAGTGTACTTTCACTTAAATAAATCTGTGCTTTTATCGCTTTTGGCATTGCTTCATTCTTTTGTTGCTTTGTGTATTTTGTATTGCTCTGTTTGTGCACTTTGCTCAGTTCTTTGTTGAACATGCCAAGAACCTGGACAACTCACAGTCAAGACTTTCCACCTGGTGGAAACCTCTCAGTGTTCAGTCAAGAAGCCATCGGAGGATCACTCAGGAAAGGATCAAGAGTCCTGATGTTGCCTGAAGCACTCCATGGATATCTTACGGTAGGAGCAAGAATGCACTGAAATTGGTTTAGATGCTTGCAGGTGGCTCACACTGTTACAGAATGTCTTTCCCGTTGGCGCAGTGGCTCATACCTGTAATCCCAGCACTTTGGGAGGCCGAGGCAGGCAGATCACGAGGTGAGAAGTTCGAGACCAGCCTGACCAACATGGTGAAACCCCATCTGTACCAAAAATACAAAAATTATCCAGGTGTGGTGGCGCACGCCTGTAATCCCAGCTACTCAGGAGGCTGATGCAGGAGAATTGCTTGAACCTGGGTGTCAGAGGTTGCAGTGAGCTGAGATTGGGCCACTGCACTCCAGCCTGGGCGACAGAGCAAGACAGTCTCCAAAAAAAAAAGAAAAAAAAACAATGTCTTTCACCAGCTGGAGCCCAAATCCACCTGGTTTCACCCCTTGGAGACACACAGGTAGACATAACTCTGCTCTCAGCTAAGCCAGAGGTTCTCAACCCAGGCTGCACACTAAAATAAATTAGCAAGTTTTTACATCACATGTTGTCACTTATTGGTGGTTGTAGGATCTAAAAATCAAAACAATTGCACTCATGTACACAGAGAGTTGAACTATGGTTACCGCTGGCTGGAAAGGGCATGGGGGCCTGAGAGGGAGGTGGGGTTGGCTAATGGACACACAAAAAATAGTTACAAAGAACGAATAAGCCCTATTATTTGATAGCACAACAGGTGACTACAATCAATAATAACTTAATTGTACATGTAAAAATAACTAAAAGAGTGTGATTGGATTATTTGTAACACACAGAATAAATGCTTGAGGGAACGGATACCCCACTCTCCATGACGTGCTTATTTCACATTGCATGCCTGTATCAAAACATCTCATGAACCGCATAATATATACACCTACTATGTACCCACAAAAAGTTAAAACAAAAAAATGTTTTAAAATTTTTTAATAAAATTAAATTTAAATAAAATAAATTAGTGAGTTTTAAAAAATACTAACACCTGAGTTTCACGCCATATCAAATAAGAAGCTCTGGGGTGGGCTCAAGCATCTGTATTATTTTAACGTCCCACTCCAGAAATTCCGATTGAACAGTCCAGAGTGCAGCCTGGGCCTTGGGCTTTTTCAGTATTCTTCCGGAGATTCTATGGTGCAGCCAGAGTGAGACTTGCTGAGGAAAGCCTCCCCTGACCACCCTACGGGACCACTGCTTCCTCCTCCACCTCCTAACATAGTGGGTCTCCACTGTGGCTGCTCACGGGACCCATATGAAGAACACTGACAAAGCCCAATGCCCAGGCAGTACCCTAGACTACTCAATCACAATTTCTGAGCTCAGACCAGGAATCCGTCACTGTTACAGTTCCCAGAATGAAGGCAATGCACAGCCAAACTGGAACCACTGCCCTAAATCCTGCAGTACTTGATGGAAAACGCCTGCCTTCTGGAAGAGGGTCAATCTGCATTGCCTGGAACTGCATCTATTTAAAACAGGATACGTATTTGTGAACCAGCCTAACAGTCTACCTGTATCTACAAGGCCGTGAAACCCTCCATCCCCGTGTAATACTCTACATATCACGGGCACTCAGAGAAGAATGAACGGATGAACAAATAAACGGAAGGATACATACTTATTTTGTCAGGAACTTTCTAGTCACATGAGTGTCACAACTAAGGTGCCGGTTTCAAAGACAAGGCAGAGATTCTGCAGTTTAAAGATCATGACAACGTAATAGGTTGCAGACCAGGTGGAGGTCCGGACCTCGAAAGCCACAGGTAGAAACAAAAACAGGATGTTTTACAAAGGCAGAAATGTTCAATTCCAAGGTAGGGCCACAGCTCACAGCTGTCAGCTTTTTCTGTTTCAGTGCATTCAAGAGGGAAACTGTGGTGCCAACAATTCACTACAGTTCCAATAGCTTTATCACATAGACATGACTTTAAAAAGCAACGCACTGTCCTTGTAGACAATGAAGGGTATAGTAGAGGAAGCTGAGTTCTTCAGAATTTGTTTATCAACCAAGGGCCATTGTGAGTCACTTTCAAATACTATTTATTCTATTTATTCTCCAGAGCTGTTTTTTTTCTAGGCCTAGACTCCCACGCAAATTCAATAATCTTAATGTAATCTTTATTTTAATATAGTGCTCAGGGAGTCCCATATCTGATTCAAAAGTAGCTTGAGGCGTGACCAAGGTCGTTAATTTCTTTTAAAGCTACATTTGATGAGAGCAGAACCAGAGAAAACATGCATGTACCTGGCGCGTTACTGCGTGTCAAGGCCCATGGCCTGCTCCACGGCTCGAGTGTCCTCTGCCGGCAGTTTGGGCAGATCCGACATGGTGGACGAGGCATCCCTGGGATTCCCAGTAACCAACATCCAGTGGTTACTTGGTTTTTCAACTCTGTGTGAATCCAGGTACGTGTGAGCTACAACCTCAGCCTCCTTTCCAAAATAGGTGCTGGAGCAAGAGAGAATCAGTTGTGGTTTGAAATTGAGTGACCACTCTCAGTAAGCTGTTATTAATAATTTCATCTCAAAAGCACCTTAAGAAGTAGATTGCTAGATAAAGCCCTAGGGTATCTCTAAAACGGAGCATGTTTGCAGGGAGGTTGCACCCTATTTGGGCAAGGATTGGGCCAGTAGGATCCCATTATTGCTAAAGTCCTCTCGTAGGGGAAGGACTTGTATAAAAGAAGGGGCTTGGCTGGGCACGGTGGCTCACACCTGTAATCCCAGCACTTTGGGAGGCCAAGGCAGGAGGATCACCTGAGGTCAGGAGGAGTTTGAGATCAGCCTCATCTCTACTGAAAATACAGAAATTAACTGGGCGTAGCAGCAGGCGCCTGTAACCCCAGGTACTCAGGAGGCTGAGGCAGGAGAATCGCTTGCATCTGGCTGCAAAAGTTGCAGTGAGCTGAGATTGTGCCCCTGCACTTCAGCGTGGGTGACAGAGTGAGACTCCATCTCAAAAAAAGAAAAAAAGAAGGGACTCTGACAGGACTTTTCACCCTGTCAAAGATCTATGTGGCAGTCAGCAAAGGACGTTTTTTGCATGTGCAGCCATACACTGTCAATTGAGCTTCTTTGCTTATATTCATAGCCCCAGCCCCAGTCACAGCGTTCTGTGGTACACTGAAATACAATACCTTAAGAAAAGATGCCGGTGGGCTGCGAGTCCCCGATTTGTGTGACAGTGGTGGATGAGAATTTTAGCATTGGCCTATAACAGATAAAGACAATGTGTTACTGGCATTCTAAATAAAGGCCTCTACTTTCCTAAAAGCAAAAATTTGGAATCATACATGTATTTCAATTTAGAACAACATTATATATATTCACAGTCACATGCCACCACATTTCAGTTAGCAAAGGGCCGCCTATGCAACCACATATATGACCATAAGACCCTGTTTTTACTGTGCCTTTTCTGTGTTTAGATGCACAAACACTTAGCAGTGTGTTACAGTTACCTGTAGCATTCAGTAGAGTAGCACGGTGCACAGGTTTGCAGTGCAGGAACACTAGTGGCCTAGGTGTGTCATAGGCTACGCCATCTAGGTTTGTGTAAGTACATTTATGATGTGTAAGTCAAATAAAATTGTTGAGGCAAGTCTCAGTCATTGTGAGAGGTTTATTTGCCGAGGTCAAGGACACACCTAGCAAAAAGAACACACACCAACAGGAAAAACCTTTGGTCCATGCTTTTTCCTGAAGAGGGCCTAGGGACCTGAATATTTAAAGGGAAAAGAGTGGGTACTGGGGGAACGAGGAAGAAAGAAAAAACAATAATGACGAAAAAAAGGAGGGTAAATAAAGGAGGCAAGCAGTTGCGTTCTTTTGAGTTTTCTGTCAGTGTTCACCAAACGCACATTTTACATGAGAGGGCCGTGGAAGAACAGTCACTTACTCATTCATCTTGTGCGCAGTGAACCTGCCTTTTCACATAAGGTGAAATAAACATGGGGCGGAGGGAACGTTCATATATGCCTTTGTCTTGAGTGAGCGGACGGATGGCTTTTTAGTTCTGTCCTTTGTCCCCTACTGTGAAGATAAGCTATCACTTTACATGGTCAGGGTGACAGTCCACATCACCGCTTTAGGGTAAAGATCTTGGGGCTCACAAGGAATTTCCTTGTGGGAAAATTGTGACGGATATATGTAGCTTTAAAAAAATCTTTGTAGCTATCCTACTTAAGAGCAAAATGGGAGGCCGCTTTGCGTGACCCCGTTCCCAGCCTGACTTTTTCTTTGACGGAGTGAGTTTAGGTCCCAAGACTGATTTTTCCTTTCACAACGTCCACACAACGACAAAATCATTGCCAGGGTGACCACGACCGTCTAATGCATTTCTCAGAATGTATCCCCATCGTTGAATGGCACATGACTGTAGATATATTTACATACACACAGGCACAGAAAAATCTAGAAGCCAAACCATAATGAATAAATTAAATATATTATTGTAGATAACTGTATAATGAAATAATCACTCAACGTTATATTGGAGAAGATCTTTGACACACAAGATAGAGTCAATGGTGTCATTCAACAGAAAAAAAAGAAGTATCTTCATGATGTCCTACCTTGTAAAAAGAAATGAGCAATGGCTTCTCTGGAAAATGGAACTACTGGTAACTTTCATATTATTTTTGTGCTTTCCTGACTTTTCATAAGTGAACATATGTTTATAATCAGGAAAAATATATATTATTTCAAAATCCTGACTCATGTACATTAAAAGCTGTGTAAGAAAGGAAAAGCAGCCCTGCCAGCCAGGGGGTGGCCTGGCACACACAAGGAGACCTCAGTGTTCTCCTGGGAGCAGAATCAGCTTCACAGAATGTCCACATCAGACAAGGCCACTCTGTGATCATGAGGGGTCAAAACAAAAATAAGATCACTCTATAATCATATCTGAACCCACACAAAACACAAACGTTGACTAAGCCACAAAATAGCAAACACCCGCCTCTCCCAGCTAATATGAGTGACTGCTGCTCCTTTACTAACCACTGTTTTAACCTCACTCCAGTCTGGTCCTCCCTAGAGATAAGATTTATTGAGATAACCGATCAGAGAATTACCCTCCACTTCCTGACAGCATCCAATCCAGAGCAAAGCCTCACTTCCTGGGATTCTCTCCGACAGCGGCCAACCAAGGCCCAAATTCTGTAAGCATCCTAACACCCTCTTACACGCTTCCTCACGGTGTGTGTTCTCCCTCACTGCAACAAGTAATCTACCCAGCCTGTTAAAGCACAGTTGTTCCTGGAGGTCTCTCTAGCCAGAGGTCATTGACATGTGCAAGGGAGCTCAGATCGGTTTGGTGTTCCCCATTTGCAGATGTGTAACCATGCCTCAGGGAGGCTCAGGGAGACTTTCCTCAAGCCATAAGGTGAATTAGTAATGGAGAAAAGAACTCGGCTGGGCACGGTGGCTCAAGCCTGTAATCCCAGCACTTTGGGAGGCCAAGGCAGGTGGATCACGAGGTCAAGAGATCCAGACCATCCTGGCCAAAATGGTGAAGCCCTGTCTCTACTAAAAATACAAAAATTAGGCTGGGTACAGTGGCTCACGCCTGTAATCCCAGCACTTTGGGAGGCTGAGGCGGGTGCATCACGAGGTCAAAAGATTGAGACCATCCTGGTCAACATGGTGAAACCCCGTCTCTACTAAAAATACAACAATTAGCTGGGCATGGTGGCGCACGCCTGTAGACCCAGCAACTCGGGAGGCTGAGGTGGGAGAATTGCCTGAACCCAGGAGGCGGAGGTTGCGGTGAGCCGAGATCGTGCCACTGCACTCCATCCTGGGCAACAAGAGTGAAACTTCTTCTCAAAAAAATAGAAAATACAAAAAATAGCTGGGTGAGGTGGCGTGTGCCTGTAGTCCCAGATACTCAGGAGGCTGAGGCAGGAGAATTGCTCGAACCCGGAAGGCGGAGGTTGCAGTGAGCTGAGATTGTGCCACTGCACTCCAGCCTGGCGCCTGGCGACAAAGTAAGACTCTGTCTCAAAGAAAAACAAAAAGAACTCCTGGTGCCTGGAACGCTGACTGCTCCGTTCACCTCTAACACAAACAGCGACAATAGCATACAACGACAACAGTCATGACAGCAAGAAACACTTGTGGGTGTCTTCTATCAGCCAGGCACGTTTCTAATTAGCACTCTAAAATATACTAACCATTTAGTCCGCACAAAACCTCACAAGGTAGGTACTATGAACACCCCGAATTTAGATGGGGAAACTGAGGCACTGACAGTTTAAATTGTGGAACTAGAAGGCAATTCTCAGAAGAGCAAAGCTCAGCAGAAGACAGCTGGAGAAGAATTTGTAAAGCCTGTTTCATTGTAGATAATATACATGTCCTCCATGCTTGGAGGAAAGACCCTGTGAAGTCAGGGTTCCCCTGGCAGAGGTGGAGGACAGGCATGCTGCGTCAGGTGGACTCAGTGGCCTGCAACTGTGGGCACTTCCTGGCCAGTGGCAAACGAACACTGGCAACGCCTGCTAATTCCATACTCAACGCAGTGGCTGCCAACACGTCTTCATTCTGTCTGCTGGATGCCTTGTAAGCAGGAAAGCCTCTGGCCCTTGGAATAGGGAGGTCTACTACTCCGTGCCCACAAAAGCCCCCACCTTCCCGTCAGAACCATGCCTCAGGCTCCAGTCCCACGGGTCCCAGCATCAAGAGAAAATGTCCCACGGTGACAGAGAGAATGATGCTGTCCTGCAGGACCACTGCGTGGACTGTGTGGCTACTCTGCTGTCTCCTTCTCCAAGACTCCCTCAACTCTTTGTTTGTTTGAGACGGGGTCTCACTGTTGATCAGGCTGGAGTGCAATGGCATGATCACAGCTCACAGCAGCCTCGGCCTCCCAGGCCCAGGTGATCCTCCCACCTCAGCCTCTCAAGCGGCTAGGACTACAGCACTCACCAACACACCTGGCTAATATTTCCTTCTTTATTAATGTAGAGACAGAGTCTCCCTCTGTCACCCTGGAGTGCAATGGTACAATCTTGGCTCACTGCAACCTCCATCTCCTGGGTGGAAGCGATTCTTGTGCCTCAGCCACCTGAGTAGCTTGGATTACAGGTGTGTGCCACTACACCCAGCTAATTTTTGTATTTTTTGTAGAGACAGGAATTTTGCCGAGTTGCCCAGGCTGGTCTTGAACTCCTGGCCTCAAGAGACCCACCCGCCTTAGCCTCCCAAAGTGCTGGGATTGTAGGCCTGAGCCACCACACCTGCCCTCAAACTCCTTAAAAATTAGTATTTAGCAGAGGTCTTAGCGAAAACAGTGCACAGGAAGCAGTGTCACACCCTCAGGATCACACATCAGTGGTTCTTAACCTGATGTCAGGCGCAGGGCCAGGGCCTCAGTATTTCTCAGAAAGCTCCTGAGGTGATTCTACTGTGCAGCCACAGTTGAGAAACTCTAACGCAGGATGCTGCCATGGGGTAAATTAGTACCTTCCAAACTCGTGTTATAAATGGGGGGAATGAAAAGAGTGAAAGGAGGGAGAAAGTCTTAAGGCATTGGGCTCTCAGTCTGTGTTTTCTAAACAGCAGTAAACGGCATCCGCCTCATAGCACAGGCACCCATGTCTTCCCAACGCTGTGCTCACCGGGACGGGGAAGCCTTCATATTCCAGGCGTAGCTGGGGGTCAGGGAAGGCAGCCTGCCAGCAATTCATGTGGGAGACCTCATCTGTTAGGTACACTTCCTGGAGCCAAGACCTCTTAGACGATCTCAGGAGGGTCCTGTGGTCACTTGATAAATACAACTGAAAATGACAGCAAGCAGATGCACTACGTCAGAGCTCTGTGAAAAGCTGGGGAATAAAGAAGCAACTGACTGGCTGGATGGCAAGCACATTCAAAGCAGTTCTCAAAAACGCTGTTTCTACTGATCGTATGAGAAAGCACAATTTTCCTCTACCTTAGAAATGCCATCTGGTGCGCACACACACACACACACAATCACACACACACGATCACACATTCTCACACACATACAATGATCACACACATACACACAATCACACATACACACATGATCACAATCACACACACATACACATACAATCACACACATACACACAAACACAATCACACATACACAATCACACACACATACACACACAATCACACCATACACAATCACATATGCACAATCACACACAATCACACACTCACAATCACACACATACACAATCACACAATCACAATCACACACATACACACAAACACAATCATACATACACAATCACACAAATTCACAATCACACACACACACATACACACACAATCACACCATACACAATCACATACACACAATCACACACTCTTATAATCACACACATACACAATCACGCACACACAATCACAATCACACACATACATACACACAATTACACACACACACACACACACACACACACACACACACACATCTCCAACTACTTTTGCTTCCTCTGAATACCAAACTCAATCTTCCTCTCTCCTTCCTACTTCCTGTCCCCTGTTCCCCTTTCAGGGTACAGGAACTGGATTAATGGTTTTTTTTTGTCTCGTTTTGAGACAGGGTCTCGTTTTGTTGCCCAGGCTGGAGCACAGTGGCAATCACGGTTCACTGCAGCCTCCAACTCCTCCTGGGCTCAAGCGATCCTCCTGCCTCCCAAGTAGCTGGGACTGCATGTGCACACTGCCATGCCCAGCTAATGTTTTTTATTTTTTGTAGAGACAGGATCCCATTGTTTCCCAAGCTGGTCTTGAACTCCTGGGCTCAAGCAATCCTCCCACCTTGGCCTCCCAAAGTGCTGGGTTTACAGGTATGAATGACCATGCCCAGCGATGGACTAATATTTTATGTATTATAAATGATGTTGCATTAAACTCATCGCATGAAATGAATTATTCTTCAAGTCAATATCCGCACAGCTGATATTCATTTGTGAGCCTCCAAGGTGACCCACACCCCTCTGGAATTGATGTCCATGCTAGAAAATTATGTTGGCTATCTGGCTGCCTGTCATCTTGCCAAGAAGCTACCCCCATCCTCCTGAAAAGTCCACAATGTTAGTTCCTTGTTAGTTCTTCGCTGGTTCAGCTCCACCCTGAGTGTGGAGGTAATTTCTGCATATTTTGACAGGTTTCCAATAAGCACCTTTCCCATGCAAGGCTGTGCTGTGAGCACTAGGGCAAAGGCAGAGATGTTACTGTCCTCAAGAGGTTCTCCACTTAGCAGAAGAGGTGGTGGAGCACGGAAACCGGAAGCACCTACATACACCTGCCTCGTGAGGGAGGTCCAGCAGACTCACGATGAGCTGGGGGAGGCAGAGGTAGGAGCACAGTGCTTTCCTGGGGGATCAAAAGTGGCTCTGCGGAGGAGGCTGCAAAGCCAGAGGGGGTGAGCACATAGAGGGGGAGGGTTTATTATAGAGGGCTTCAGATGCCACAGCAAACAGCCAGAACTTCATTCAAAGGGCAACGGGGAGCTGCTGCTGACTCCAGTGAGGATGAGAAGTGACTAGACCTGTGTTTGTAAAAGATCGACCTGAAAAATAATTAAATTTAAAAATAAAAATAAAAATAAAATCAACCTGGCAGTACCCCATCTAGTATGGTCTGAAGTCAGGACAGACTAACAGGGAAAAACAGCGGGGGCCCGGGCTGCTGAGGGGCTGCACGCGGCATGAGAAACAGGCTAAAGAGCAGTGTGAAGGGAGAACAGTGCCTAGGAACAGAAGACGGGACCTGGTAATCAGCTGGACGTGAGTGGGAAAGGAAGATGGGCCCAAGCCAGATTCACCACTGGTTCTGGATGATGGTGCCTTTCAGAGCAACATGAAAACCGGAACTTAAAAAGGTGAATAAGGCCAGGTGCAGTGGCTCATGCCTGTAATCCCAGCACTTTGGGAGGCCGAGGCAGGAGGATCACTTGAGGCCAGGAATTCAAGATCGGTCTAGAAAATATGGTGAAACGCTGTCTCTACTAAAAATACAAAAATTAGCCAGGTGTGGTGGCGGGTGACTGTAATCCCAGCTATGTGGGAGGCTGAGGCATGAGAATTGCTTGAACCTGGGAGGCAGAGGCAGAGGCTACAGAGAGTCAAGATCTCAACTGCACTCCAGCCTGGGCAACAGAGCGAGCCTCTGACTCTTCAAAAAAAAAATAGGTAAATAATATCTATCTCAAACCACAAACTGCTTTGTTCACCTAAAGTAAAACAATAATAAAATCAGGAACTAACCCAGTAGGCCACTGTTACATCAACGCTTCCATGAATGCCCCAGAAGTGCTTGCTAATTCAAAGACAAGAAACCAAAATTAGAGGTCTGAGAATGGGAGAAGAGAGAAAATGTCATCATTTGAAGATTAAATCACTGTCTGTCCAGAAAACATAAGAGAATCAACTGAAAAGGCTATAGAATTAATGAGTAAGTGGATTCATCAGAGGTGAATATAAAAATCAATAGCCTTCTTATATAAGAGAAATTATTCTTTATACTATCAAATGTTCTATCTTTATTCTATCAAGAAGACCTCTCTACAATAGCATCTGAAAATACAAAATACCAAGGAAAAACCCTTAACAAAATTGTTCTCAAATACATGTAAAGAAAACCACAAAATCTTACTGGGCGATATAAAATTTTGCTGAGAGAATAGAGAGACACCTCAGAAGAATAAATATGGTAAAGCTACTAAATATGTGAATTTAGTTAATGTTACAATGCCAATCAAAATATAACAACAAGTAATCTTTTCCCCACAGGGGCAGAGGGACTTGGAAAAAATGACCATTATATTTAACTGAGAAATTAATTCCTAACGTAATTAAGACAAAGAAGTGTAATGAGAGGCAACAAGCCCTATGAGCCCTCAAGTCAAAGAGCTATGAATCCTATCATAAATCTCTAATAATTAAGACACTATAGTCCTAGAATAAAAATAGATAACTGGGCTGGGCGCAGTGGCTCATGCCTGCAATCCCAGCACTTTGGGAGGCAGAGGCAAGGGGATCACTTGAACTCAAGAGTTCAAGACCAGCCTGGCCAACATGGCCAAACCCTGTCTCTACAAAACAAAACAAAATCAAAATTTAGCCAGGCGTAGTGGGGTGCACCTGTGGTCCCCGCTACTCAGGAGACTGAGGCAGGAGGATTGCTTGAGCCGGGGAGGTGGAGGCTGCAGTGAGCCATGTTTGTGACACTGCACTCCAGCCTAAGCGACAGAGTGAGACACTGTCTCAAAAAAAAGAAGAAGAACAAGACAACCAGAGTTTAATGGATCAAAATAGAAAGCTCAGCAGTAGGTGGTATACACGCTAAGGGAAATGCCATGCATCTGCAGAGAAAGGAATAATTATTCAAGAGATAACAGATATAACTGACTAGTCATCTGGGAAAAAATAAGACATTCTTTTTTTTTTTTTAATAAAGAGGGGGTTTCACTAAGTTGGTCAGGCTGGTCTTGAACTCCCAACCTCAGGTGATCCGCCTGCCTTGGCCTCCAAAGTGCTTGGATTACAGGCGTGAGCCACCACGCCCAGCCAAAAAATGAGATGTTCACATAAAACCCTTTATCAAAATAAATCCCAAGTGGATTCAACAATAAATTTAAACAAAAGTCAAATTGTAAACATCTAGAAGCTAATTCAAGTTTTTCTTTTTATCAGATCTCTGAAGCAGTCTTTAAAAGCGATGGAAGGAATTACAAAAAAAACCACTGATACGTTTTACTCAAGAATATAACATTAGGGCAACTACAACTTAAAAGCCAAGCAGCAAATGGAAATAATAGCAACACGCATGACAAAACTTAGTCATCGGCGGCATATAAACCCAAATCAATACAAAGGTAAAAAAACGAGATGATTTGCAGGAGAGAGGAGAGGGAGGGAGAAATGAAAAAAAAAAAAATCGAGAGAGAAAGAAAGAGATAAGAAAGAGAACAAACTTAAAATGTAGAAGAAATTATAAGCACTACAACATTTACATATCACTTTTTTCTTTCCATTTTGTTTGCTTATCAAATAAGCAAAGTTTTAAATTGTGATATTTAATACAATCAAAGAAGCAGTAGATAATTATTCTTATTTATTGTTGCTGAGAGTGCAAATTGGTACAGCCCATTACAAAAAGAACTCTTTATACGTATCAATACTTTTCAATGTGTTCGTATTCTTTGACTCAGGAATTCTATGCCCAAAAATCTATCCCAAAGGTGGAATCCCTAATTTGGAGTTTGAGAGGGGAAGCTTCGAGCATTTATACACAAATGCACGCTGGAACTTTACATAGGAGAGAGACATCTTGGGCCAAACCCACTGCCCAGAAGTAGAAGAAAGGTTAGGTAAATTATGATACTGCCACACAATTATATCTTAGGCTCTCATTAAATGGTACTGTCATTTTAAAAAGCTTTAAAGATGCTATTTTAGAAAGAATAATCTATCTGTATATTCATCTAAGTTTTAAAAAAATACATAGGAATATAAAAATAAACCAAAATGTTAATGGTGCTATCTTTGGTTAAGAAATGGCAATTGACTCTCTTCTTTCAATGTCGATATTTATCAGGCTGCGACTTACCATCTGTGGGGTGTCAAAGTTTAATTGGTAGCACTGTTTCTTCTTTTTTTTTTTTTTTTTTTTTTTTTTGACACAGGGTCTCTTTCTGTCAGGCTGGAGTGCAGTGGTGCAAACCCTAGTTTCTGCCTTCCAGTTTAAGCAATCCTCCCACCTCAGCCTCACAAGTATCTGGGACTACAAGAACACACCACCATACCTGGCTGATTTTTTAAAAAAAATTTTGTTGAGATGGGGTCTCACTGTATTGCCCAGGCTGATCTACAACTCCTGGCCTCAAGTGATCCTCTTGCCGTGGCCTCCCAAAGTGCTGAGATTACAGGCATGGGCCACTGCATCCGGCAGGCAGCCCTGTGTTAGATTACAGGCATGGGCCACTGCATCCGGCAGGCAGCCCTGTGTTAGATTACAGGCATGGGCCACTGCATCCGGCAGGCAGCCCTGTGTTTTCTTAGTGGTACCAATAATACAAACGCTACATCATACAGCAAAGAAATCTTCAACAAAAAATGTGATACAGTACTAGCTCTGCTACTTATGGAATGGCTCGAGTCAGAAATCACTTAACCTCAGTTTCTCCATCAGTAAAATAAAGGTAAAACAGACCCTACCTCAAAGTCACGTGTGGAGAGTTAAAATACGTGAAGCATGCCTGGCATATTGTAACGTAGATTCATACTCACCATCTTATAGATGAGAAACAGGCTCAAAAAAACATTAAATAACTTACCCAAATTCCCATCCCATAGGTACACGCCTGAAATTCAAACCCAAATCTGTCTGGTTCTATCATCCTTCCTAATCCCCAAGGCTCCCTGACTTATGCAAATTTAAGCATCTTATATTGTCCTTACTCCCATATTGGGCAAAAATCCGACCATCAGAAGTTTAAATTCAAAAGTTGTCAGGTGATATGCCTTGCTAGCATCAGTGACATTTGACAGGTGTCAGATGGTTATTAATGAAGTCAATCACTTAACTGACAGGTAGAAGTGGTATAAACTTGCTTTTTGCCAGCTACCCTGAGAAACGGTTTTCCTCTCTTATTCTTTAGCTTTTAGGGGTGTATTTTTTGTAATTTGGGAAGTTAAAAGAAAAGACTGGCTTGGCCCAAATCTGCCTGTGAAAAGCTGCAAGCTGAAACCACAGTGAAGTCAGAGATGGAGCCCATGTATCTGGAGCTCTCGGTCCACGTCATTAGATAGTTATGATCCCATTTTGGGCAAGAGAAATGACTGATCCAAAGGAGACATGCAAAGTGATAACTTACCATTTTGTTTTCAAATCCTCCTGTTATCCCCAGGCTAAAGTCCTGCCCATATCTGAGGACTTGACCAGTGGCGTCTCTGTGTACACTGTCAGTGGACAATAAATATAATGCAAATGTGAACTCTCAGTATGAGAATCATCCTATGACTATTTTTTATGCATGCAATTGTGTTTATAATCAGTTTTTTCGAAGATTTGTATTCACATACTGTAACTGAATTAAATAATTAAATAAAAGGTCTTTTCTTTTGGTCTTAAAATCCAGTTAGTAGCCGACTCCCTGCCCTGTACCATAGCTAGCACACAAAGCATCCCCACTCTGTGAGCTTCTGGTTAAACTAAGCGCATCATGCTAATGTACACTAAGGAATTCTGGTCAAGTGCACTGGTATCTTCAGAGAGAACCAAGGCAACACATTTGTAGACATTTAATACAATTCCCTCGTAATCCTTCAGGAAACAGACGTTGTGATCAATTTTTAGTTGTCTTAACATGTATATTCAAAAGAAATCTAAATTAGAACTTGAAGAACTGTCTAAATACCCTCTTTTTTCCCCAGGCTGGAGTTCAGTGGTGCAATCTCGGCTCACTGCAACCTCCACCTCCCAGGTTCGAGTGATTCTCGTGCTTCAGTGGCACAAATAGCTGGGATTACAGGCACCTGCCACCATGCCCGGCTCATTTTTTGTATTTTTAGTAGAGACAGGGTTTCGACATGTTGGCCAGGCTGGTCTCAAACTCCGCCCACCTTGGCTTCCCAAAGTGTTGGGATTACAAGTGTGAGCCACTGCACCTGGCCCAGCAATTCTTACATTGCTGTTCTACAAATTATAATAGTTTTTTTGTTTTGTTTTGTTTTTTTCCACACACCTATAATCCCAGGATTACAGGAGGCTGAGGCATGAGAATCTCTTTTTTTTAATTATTATTATACTTTAAGTTCTGGGGTACATGTGCAGATCGTGCAGGATTGTTACATAGGTATACACATGCCATGGTGATTTGTGCATCCATCCCCCCTTCCTCGCCCCCACCATCTACATTAGGTATTTCTCCTAATGTTATCCCTCCCCAATCGCCCCACCCCCTGCTATCCCTCCCCCAGCCCTCCCACCCCACCCCCAACAAGCCCCAGTGTGTGATCATGGATCTCTTACTTCTCTAAGGATTTAATTGTTCATCTTCAAAATCTCTTCAAGCACACTTTTAATTTTAAAAGAGCAAATCCCATCTAGTGCTACCTTGTATTAAACTATATATTTTTGTTGTTAAAAATAACATAGCCATATTAAGAACAATGAAAACACTCAAATGTGCTCAAAGAGGTTGAAAATATTATAGGGAATACCCACTTTGCTTTCAGGCAGAATATGGATTTAATTCCCTGGATCTAATACTTATGATTTAAGCATTTTGAATTGAAAACAATTATCCTGCCGTCTAAGGTAAAAAGCAGTTGTAAAGTTCCCTTGACAATAATTCTCGAGGTAATCAAAGCAAGATGAAAATCACAGAAAATCTTCACAAAACCTTCCCTCCAGTCAGCGGCTCCAATACCCAGGTATCTTTAAGCTACAAGTGAAACATATTTATGATGAAAATTAAAGTCTCTTTACCTCAAAATGATAAAAGTGTTTCTACCAATTGGGGTCTTGGCTTGAACGGCGCTCAGGCCACAGGGCACCTCTAATTCATCTCTCAGATGGCACTGAATTTCATCTGGAGTCATACACAGGCTCAGGTCCCCACCCAGAAACATATCAGCTTCCACAGCAGGATCATCGGGATTCACAAGCATCACTTTGTCACCATAATGAATATAACCATCTTCAGTTATGGAAAGTTGCATCTACAATTTTAATAGTAGTTTATTACATAAACCATGCAATTCCTCAACAGTCACTGCTAAGGCAATTTTATTCCTTCTCAGACTAGTATCCACTTCATTCAGGATTTCATTTGGATCCCCTGGAACCCTTAGTTCCTTCTTCCTTTCCCTTCCCGTTTGCCAAGGCAAAGCTCCCAATAATCCCGAATGAAGTCAAATGAAGCTGGTGAAAATCACAAGGATTCACCCATTTTTCTAGAAGTTCAACATTCATTGAAAAATTTCTCAATTGCCAACTAAGGGGCATTTTACTTATTTATATATTGACTCACTTATTTCTTTATTTGCAAAATGCAGGTAAACATGATTTAGGGCAGACTTCCCTTATGTTTCTAAAATCTTAGAAGAATTCAAAACACTGCAAATTTTATTTTTAAAACTGTTATTTTCCAAATGGTAACTCAGTTATGAATATTTTTTCTTGCTTAACATATACTCACACCAGGTTCAACAGAATTTTGAAAACAATGTTTGAATTTAAAGATACCGGTCTTAAAAGATTCTTTTTCAGTCTTCTACTTCTCTGTATGAGGAGTTTCCCCTTGTCTCTCTTCTCTAAGAAGTCTTTCATGAGCTCCTAGTTAAAGAGAAAATCAACAACAGTAGCCCTAAATAATACAGATGTTCGTATTTAATAACTTTTAGGTCAGAAGCTCTTCCAAGTTGAAAAAGCAAAATTCGAGGACAAAGAAGTAATGTGAGCATAATGGGAATGATGGGACATATTTAGCATTACCTTAATGTTTTTATTACATTATAGAATGTTTAGAAAAATGAGAAAGGCAAAACAAAGAAAAAGAATCATCACCAGGAATTACTCCAGCTCGATTCTATCCTGAGTGACATTTGGAGGCCGTGTCTCCCCTGCTGAGGTTTCCCTTGACTGTGTGATGGCTAATACTAGAAAGTCCACCCCTCCCCAACCTGACCCATACACGAATGGCTCCGAACCTTGTTAAGACTACCTTGGGAGACTACAAGGCAGTGAGGGCAACGTCAATAAAAGCAATGCTCAGGGTCATTTAAGAGGGCAAGCGGCAGGGTAGGAGTGCGGAGGGATATTATTTCTACCTAGAGCCTGTGCCCTCACCTGGTCCACAACCTGAGACTCTAAGACTCTAAAAAACAGCGGGGACCAGGCGCAGTGACTCACGCCTGTACTCCCAGCACTTTGGGAGGCCGAGGCGGTGGATCACCTGAGGTCGAGAGTTCGAGACCATCCTGATCAACATGGAGAAACCCCGTCTCTACTTAAAATACAAAAATTAGCCAGGTATGGTGGTCTGTATCTGTAACCCCAGCTACTCAGGAGGCTGAGGCAGGAGGATCGCTGGAACCGAGAGGCAGAGGTTGCGGTGAGCCAAGGTGGTGCCACTGCACTCCAGCCTGGGCCGAGATGGCGCCATTGCACCCCAGCCTGGGCAGCAAGAGCGAGACTCCGTCTCAAAAACAAAAACAAAACCAGGGGGTACCTGGTGGGGCTCTAGACTAAGCGGGATACACAGACCAGGGGCCTGAGAGTCAAAGCGTTCGACTCTAGGAAGCCAACGAACCCACAGAAAGGGAAGTCAGGGTGCTCGGCGTGGAGGCCAGTGAGCCCTGGGCTTGCAGTTGGGCAGGTGAGTTTCCGCTGGAGTTTAGAGAAGGGGGGAGTTTGGAGGTATTCACGGTGCGCTGGGCGGGAGGAGGCTGGAGGCGCGCACAGCAGGGGACTGAACCTGGGGCCGGGTCTGGAGCTCCTGAGCCGCAGGGCCGCGCCTGGCACACCCTCCGTACCTCCTCCAGGTAGGCGTCCTCGTTCCAGTTGCCCATCCGGACTCCGGGACCGTACCTGTTCTGCGCCATCGCGCCCAGCAGTTCAGCCAGCGCGCCTCCCTCTGCCCCGAGCGTTAGCGTGCCCCGTCACCATGACGACCGGCCCCGGGCGATTGGTCAAGGTCCGGGGCCTACTGGCCAATAAGCCTCGCCCGGGGCGGGGCGGGACGGGACGTGGAGGGGGCGGGGCGTCAGGGCCGGGGCGGGACGGGACGTGGCGGGGGCGGGGCGTCAGGGCCGGGGGCGGGACAGGGGGGTGTCAGGGCCGGGGGCGGGACAGGGGGTGTTAGGGCCCGCGGCTGCTTGCGGCCCTCCAGCCCGCCTCTCCGTTCCTTAACTGCAGAGCAGGCGGGAGGGAAAACCCAGGCTGGCAAAGGGCTTCGAGAGGGAAATTTAAAACTTTTTTTTTTTCTTTTTTTTATTCTACTCTTAGCAAAGATCTCATTTATTAAACCGTTTTGTTGTTGTTGTTGAGACGGAATCTGGCTGCTCTGTCGCCCAGGCTGGAGGGCACTGGCGCGATCTTGGCTCACCGCAACCTCCGCCTCCCAGGTTCAAACAATTCTCGTGGCTCAGCCTCCCAGGTAGCTGGGATTACAGGCGCCCGGCACCACGCCCGGCTAATTTTTGTATTTTTAGTAGAGACGAGGGTTCACCACTTTGGCCAAGCTGGTTTCGAACTCCTGACCTCGTCATCCACCCACCTGGGATTGCAGGCGTGAGCCACCACGCCCGGCCTCTTTTCATTTGAGTCTAACCAAAAAGTGTCATTGAATAACCCTTGTTTGCCGAGGCAGCAAGGAAGAGCTTTTAAATGGAAGCACAGCTTGTTTGCAGCCTAGTTTTTGCAATTATCATCATCAGCATCAGCAGCAGCAGCAGTAATTTCGCCCTAATCATACAAAAATGCCTGCTTAATGTAGACATTTGGAAACCAAAATCGCATAGAAGGAAGAAGGGAAAATTAAAAATTTCGGGGCTTCAAAATTAAGAAATACACCATGTTAGTATATTTCTGTTTATAGGTTTCTGAGGTTGTCCATATTTTTGTGAACTTAAAAGCATTTTCCCTCCCTCGATCCTTTCCTCCCTCCCTCTCTCAGAGTGACAGGAAAAGCCTGTGATTTGCAGGAACTCTTAATAAAAGCATACTCTACTGCAGCCAGCATTTTTTAAACAAAATATTATTTTATAGAGAGGAGGGATACCAGCTACTATAAGACTACAAGGGGCTTGATGCTGATTGAATGCATTCTGTAATTTACCTGTATTTAGTGTCTAGTAAGACAGGACTGAAATGGAAGACAGGAGTCTTCGCTCCCTTCAGCAAAGCCAGTCTAAAAGAAAAAGTAGTTTATGAAAATTTATTACTTCAGGAAGACTGTGAAAAGTGCAATTAAAGATGTGCTGATGGGCTGGTGTGGTGGCTCAAGCCTATACTCCAGCACTTTGGGAAGTGGAGGCAGGAGGATCACTTGAGCCCAGGAGTTCTAGATCAGCCTGGCCAACATAGTGAGACCCCATCTCCATTTAAAATATATGTATATATTAAAACATACATATATGCTGATGAAGGGTGATGGAGTTGAAGGATCCTTTCTGCCTTGAGGAACTGTGAGAATGAGAATTGGGTGGCCTTGAGTGGTGGGAGAGGGGCTGCTTTGGAGCTGAACTGGGAAAGATTTAAACTGGCAGGCTGAAGTGTGGAATAAAAATAGGGGCACTCCCACATACTGGTGAATCCACCAGCTCTGTCAAAACGTCACCACATTTGAGGATATTTCTGAAGGATACATAGGACAAAGCAGCTAGATCAGATAGTATACCGCTAACTGCATTTGATAAATTCAGAAACAGATGCAAAGAAGCTAGCATTCTAAATTCAAATTTCTAAAAGTTGCTCAAAGAAAGGACTCAGCCCAGACTTTCTGACTCCAAAGTTATGTTTGTTTTTCCTTTTAAGTATTGTCATATTCCCCATAAAATCAAGAATAAAAAAGGAAGCTCTCGTCTCTACTTTTTGTTTTTTTTTTGAGACAGAGTCTTGTTCTGTCACCCAGGCTGGAGTGCGGTTGTGTGATCTCAGCTCACTGCAACCTCCGCCTCCCAGGTTCAAGCAATCCTCCTGCCTCTGCCTCCTGAGTAGCTGGGACTACAGGTGCACACCACCACCTCCGGCTGATTTTTTTATTTTTAGTCAAGACCAGGTTTCACCATGTTGGCCAGGATGGTCTCAGTCTCCTGACTTCTTGATCCACCTGCCTTGGCCTCCCAAAGTGCTGGGATTACAGGCGTGAGCCACCACACCCAGCCAAGATATACATTTTTAAGTCCAAAGCTGCCAAAGATTTCTCTGATGATTTCTCTGATTTCTCTGATGAATCCGGGTGAAGTGAATTGAAAACTCTCTGGAAAGGATTTGCCATTCTAGATGCCATTAAGAACATTTGTGATTCATGGGAGGAGGTCAAAATATCAATATTAATGAGAGTTTGGAAGAAATTGATTTCAGCCCTCATGAATGACTTTGAGGGGTTTCATATTTTAATGGAGGAAGTAATTGCAGATGTCATAATACAAAAAAATTAGCCAGGCATAGTGGTGCATGCCTGTAATTCCAGCTACTTGGGAGGCTGAGGCAGGAGAATCACTTGAACCGAGGAGGTGGAGGTTGCAGTGAGCCAAGATCACACCGTTGCACTCCAGCTTGGGCAACAAGAGCGAACTCCGTCTAAAAAAAAAAAAAACGGAGCCTGAAGATGTGACAGAGTTGCTGTGGTCTTGAGGAGGAGTTGCTGCTTATGGATGAACAACTAAAGTGGTTTCTTGAAGTGGAATCTACTCCTCGTGAAGATACTATGAATATTGTCGAAACGACAACAAAGGATTTAGGCTATTACATAAACTAATTTGATAAGGCAGCAGCAGGGTTTGAGACGATTGACTCCAATTTTGGAAGATGTTCTGCTCTGGGTAAGATGCTATCAAACATCATCACGTGCTACAGAGAAATTTTTCATGCATGAAAATTGTCAGAATTAAAACAGTCACTAATGTTAAGAAAATTCTGATAAATAGAGCTGGGAAAGGCCGTAAAGAGAGGGTTCTCACATTTTTATGCCTTATAACAAAAAGATTCTACAAACACCATAGCCTTACATGAAGGTCATTACCACCTTATACAAAAAGTACTCTACAAGGCCATCTACCCAACAATTGCCTATCCAGCTTTGGATTGGTGTCACCTTGTTATTGATCTTTGTAACCAAGGAAAATTACTTAAAACTACTATGTAGCCCTAATTTTTTCTTTTACAAACCTTTATATTTCTCTACCTCTCTGAATATGCACATAGTTTACTATGGTGGGCATAGTCCCATTGCAATGCTCTATCCCCAAATAAGTATCTTTTCTTTTAGAGAGCCTCTCTCTATTTATTATTTAGGGTGACATATATGGTGTCAAAAGTGGGATCTGAAAAAGATCACTACTGAAAAAAATCAGTGATTCTTGGAACCAGTGTGTGATACTCACTTCAGCCCTTTGAGCTCTGCGCTTTCATGGCTCACCTTTTCTGCCCTGGTGAGCTTTCTCTCAGGGTGAGCCTCTCTTCTTTTGGTAGAGACTTTAAAAATATTATTTGGATCTGGTTCAGATAAGGCTATCTTAATAAAAAATATATATCATTCCTGGAATAAAAAAATACTTTTTATCTTTTCTGGTATAAAGACAAATGTCTTTCTGGATTGGGTACCTTGGTTTCCACAGAATTTACATTCTGTCTGTGAGGCATATCTTCTGGTGAATTTACTCTTGTTCTAGGTTGCATACCTAGTTTAATATCTGGGGTTTCTTGCTTTTGTTTGACATTTTCCCTTACTTGTTTCTGAAAAATCTTCCGAGAGTAAAAATAAACATTCTGGATGGTGGGTGCAGGACAGCTAATTAAAAGCCACAGGGCAAATACCATCATCTAAAACACTGATCTAAATTCCTGATGTTCCCTGACATAATTTTTGGATTTTCTTTGCTCTTGAGAGATTAATAAGAAACAGAATGGGATTCACAAACATTAAGGCATGCCAGGTTTTCTGGGACTCCAGCCAGCTACATATTATGGCCTGTTCTTGTGTACATTTTCAAACTGATAGGCAAATTCTATCAAGGAAAATTCAGAGTTCAAATGGTCTTTATTCAAAAAAACTGCAACTGCAGAGTTAAAATGGACAGCATTACAAGTTCTCTATCTCTCTATTCTTTTTTCTACCTACTTTGAATTTGCTGACTTTTCTACTGGCGTTAAGATAAAACTCACCACTTATGGCATTGAAGCTAAGATCTCTGAAAGTCTTCAAGAACTTTCAAATTAATAGTTTCTAAAATTTTAATAGCTCCATGGTAACCAACAATCCTGATACCTTTTAGAAATATAAAATAGATTTGCCTAACAATTGTGTACAATGACAAAATAATTAACTGAGAAGTTAACAATCTAAAATAAAAAGAAATAAATATTTCTAAAAATTAGGCTCTCAGATCAAACAGATCAAAATCTTGAGCTCAGAGCAATAATGTAAGGTGTCTCTATCCAGCATAAAAATTTTATTTTTTGACCACACTGAGGCCAAAAGGAAAAATTTAAATTCTAAGAGACTGTGATGCCAAATGCTGCATTTAACCCAATTTTATTCATGCTTGCCTTGGGATGGGGAATAGATCATTCAGTGAAAACATACAGTAAAAACAAAAGTTTGATCATGTACAACTTTAAAACTACAATAATGATGTACCTTAATTACTTCCATGCACAGAAGTCTAATTTTTTTTAAAAAAAAAAACAAGACTTCTCGGAGCATTTTATAATAAAGTAATTCCTAATTAATTTTTCTTTGTAGATAGATCAAGTACCTTCAAAATACAAATTCCTATACACAGTGAGCATGTTACTTAAAATGAACATTTCAGTAAATTAAGTACGTGGACAGCCTTAGGATAAGCCGACATTATATATTCAGCTAGGTAGGCAACCAACCATAGTACCAAATGGAAAAAATGTATTCACAAATAAATTTTAAAAACTAAGTTAATTTTTATAATTAAATACAGAAAATATACTGATCGGCTAAAATAAATAAGATGTGATGTATTAACACTTCACTATGAAGAATGCATACTAGAACAATTATAAACAGCAAATGAGTCTTATTAAGAATAGTTTACTACAATAAACGCTGGCTAAATAGAATTGCGTATTGTGAAGCACTATGTGTGGTATATGTTTTGCCACATACTTTGGTTACCTTGAGGTAGATAACACATGCGCACCAAATTTGCCATTCATTTTCAGTTGCTGCTGGTATAGTGTGTTTTAAGAAATATGTACAGCATGAAAAACTTGAAAATACTCATGAATGAAAAATGTCAGAAAAAATGGATATTTCCATTCAATTACATACAGTCTCACTGTGTAAATTTCAAGGCAAGATTTGTATCACTGTTCTATGAGACAATGATGTTCTTTACTTGTCTTCGTGCATTTCTTTTGTCTCCTCCTGCATTGCATTATTTTCTCTATTCTTTAAATATGAGATTCCTAGGTGATCAGTGTAGAGAGAAAAAGTTATTTTTCAAAAAAAAAAAAACCACTGTAATCCATCTGTATTGGATTGTAGCCTTGCGCACTGTTTTCAAGTTCTCATTATCTACCTGTAGACTACACTAGACCCTGAATTGCCCTAATTTTCTCTAATATTTGGCTGCGACTCTCCAACTAAATATAAAAGTTGCCCTATTCCTGAAGCCCTATTCCTATTCCTGAAGATCACACTTGTAATCGCAACATTTGGGGAGGCTGAGGCAGGTGAATCACTTGAGATTGGGAGTCTGAGACCAACCTGGCCAACATGGCGAAACCCCATCTCTACCAAAATTACAAAAAATTAGCCAGGTGTGGTGGTGTGTGTCTGTACAGCAGTCCTAGTTACTCAAGAGGCTGAGGCAGAAGAATAACTTGAACCCAGGAGGCAGAGGCTACAGTGAGCTGAGATTGTGCCACTGCACTCCAACCTGGGCAAGAACAAGACCCCATCTCCAAAAATAATTTTAAAAATAAAATAAATTTTAAAAAAAGAAATAAGACTCTATAATGTAATAAGACTTTTACCTCCCTTTATGTTACCTTTTTCACTTGGCATGATAATGGTGTAACTGAAATTTCACAATTTTTTTAATAGCTGGTAGCCTAACAGAACCTACCCTAAAAAATCCTTTAGTAACCACTGGTTAAATAAGAAAATGTCTGTGTTATTGCTAACACTACATGCTGTACCTAGACACATTCTTCTCTGGAAAAGTTCAGACCCAAGTTTACAATACAAGAAAACAGGCCACATGGTTACAACAGGTCTTACCCAATTCCCTGTAGTCATTTGATTTATTCAATCTGTTGTCTTTAAGTCTAGATTCTGGCTGAGGTGGGGGTACCACTTGAGCCAGGAGCTTGCAATCAACATAGTGAAACCCTGTCTCTGTTAAAAAAAAAAAAAAAAAAAAAAGAAAAGAAATTAATTAGCTAGGCACAGTGATACCTGCTATAGTCCCAGCTACTTGGGAGGCTGACGTAAGAGGATCAATTGAGCTTGAGAGTTTGAGGTTGCAGTGAGAGGTGATGACTCCACTGCACTCCCACTGCAGTGACAGAGTGAGGCCTGTCTCAAAACAAGCAAAAAACAGAAGCCTAGGTGCAAGGTTCTTTGAACTGGCTGCACCATTGGCCATACCCTAAGTTGAGCCATGGTGACCCCCATGACCTGCACATACACCTCTGGATGGCCTCTCAGAACTAGAAAGTCCAAAGGAACTGGAAAACCACAAAAAGGAGAAGAATGGCCAACCCCTGCAGTGCCTAATTAACCTTGAGACATTCTTATATTGTTCCTTATTCCCGCCTCAACTGATAAGGCAACTGGACACTGGACTTTGTAACCAACCTTGCTCAACTGATGGGTCAACCTTGTGACTCCAGACCCTACAACTCCCTCCCAGTTTGCAAAAACCACACTGAACTGTAACTTCTGTAACTTTCCACTGCCTACCCCAAACCTATAAAACCAAATCCTATCCCACTGCCCTCCACTGACTCTCTTTTCAGACTCAGCCCACCTGTACCCGGGTGAATACACAGCCTTGTTGCTCTCACAAAGCCTGCCTGGTGGGGGATGCCTTCATTCAGAGCATGTGTAACACTAGGTTCTAGCTGAAAACCATTATGCAAACTACAATTTTGTCATATAATTATTAACTTTACTTTGTATTTTCCCTTTTTAAACTTGTATCTGTTATTTATTAAATGTTTGTGGAAGTACAAAATAATGCTGGCCCAGCACTTTGAGATAATTGCAAACTTGAGCTTAATAATGGACTCCAGTAGACACGCCTCACAGCCACTTCCTTCAACCTTCCTTACTGCACAAATGTAGCTAAAAGGGTTTTGACACTGACTGCTGGTCACCATTCACCCCCCTCCACAGCCCCCAGTGTGACACAAGACCAGCCACAGGAACATGTTCATCCCAGCATTGAGAGACATCAAAACCTAACTGCAGGATGATTGATCAGCAACAATTTTAGAAAAAGATCTTGATCAAAAGTGGGAAATGTGAAAGTTACCAGAATCAAAATGGAGTCACTAATGTTAAAAAAAAAAAAATCCCTGAGAAGTAGAGCCAGAGAAGGTCATGAACAAAGGGTTCTAATGCTTGTATGCCTGATAACAAGAAAGACTGCACAAACCACAACCTTGCACAAAAGTCATCACAAACGTATACAAAACATCCTTCTGCATCTTCCCAACAACTCTCTGTCCCACCTTGGACTGGGCATCACCCTTGTTATTGATCTTTGTAGCCAAGGATAATTGTTTTAAAACAATTATGCAATCCTCCTCGTTTTTTTAATTTTAAAAGCCCTTGTCTTCCTTTACCTCCCTGAATATGCACTTTTACTATGACCTGCAAATTCCCTTGCAATGTTCTATTCCCAAACATACTTCTTTTCTTTTAGAGAGCCTCTGTCTGTTTAGATTAACATGTGAAAGGAAGAGTCAATCGATGTGGCAAACTTTGGTGTTGTGTTATTTTAAGAAATTGCCATAGCCACCCTAATCAGCCCCCACTCTCATCAGTCAGCAGCCGTCAACAGCAAGGCAAGATCCTCTACCATCATCAAGATTACAACTCACTGAAAGCCCGATGACTGTAAGCATTTTTTAGCAGTAAACCATTTTTAAATTAAGATATATACATTTTTTAGACATAAAGTCACTGAACACTTAATAAACCAGTGTATGGTATAAGCATAAATGTTTATACACACTGGGAAAACAAAAATTTATGTGACTCACTTTAATGCAATATATGCATTAGTGCAGTAGTCTGGACTCCTACCCACATTATCTCTGAGGGATGCCTGCATGTTGTAGCAATGCTGGCTATTACTTCTCCATGCCCAGGGCTCACTGTTTTTGTTTGCTTGTTTGCTAGCATATTTTTGTCTGGCAACTGTGGTATGATAAGAAACAGAGCTCCTAAAACTCTTGGAATTTCCTGAATAATGAGAATGCCTTTTGTTATTCCTAATAAGCTCCTTTTGATCATACCTGAATTTATGCTAATGAGGAGACTTAAGGTGGAGCCCTTAGCCTCGTGATGGGGCTGGCCACCAGAAAGACCAAGTGATTCAAGAGTGGAGACTTTTAGCCCCACTCACCCACCTCCAAGCAGAAAGGTGAGGGGCTGGAGATTAAGCTCTAAGAGAACACTTGAACAATAAACGTTGATATGCTTCTGGGCTGGTGAACACATTGAGCTGCTGGGAAGGTGGCACACCCAGAAAAGTCATGGAAGCTCTGCACCCCTTTCCTCACTCCTTACCCTATGCATCTCTTCCATTTGGCCACACCCCTTTCCTCCTTATCCTATACACCTCTTCCATTTGGCCACACCCCTTTCCTCCTTACCCTATGCATGTCTTCCATTTGGCCACACCCCTTTCCCCACTCCTTACCCTATGCA